>NW_020837953.1:17170404-17195187 GCF_003676395.1 Aethalodelphis obliquidens | reverse complement strand
GAAGTACAAATAATGATAGAGTCGTTGATGGCAGTGAATTAAGATGAGAAGTGTCTTGGGGGAAGGGGCAAATTGGGAGATTGGGATTGACATATACACATCACTATATATAAAATAGATAACTAATAAGGACCTACTGTATAGCACAGGGAACTCTACTCAATACTCTATAATGACCTATATGGGAAAAAAATCTAAAAAACAGTGGGTGTATGTATATGTATAACTGATTCACTTTGCTGTACACCTGAAACTAACACAACATTGTAAATCAACTATACTCCAATAAAAATTAAAAAAAAAAAAGATGGGAAATATTTAACCCCTTAAAACCTTTCAAAAAAAAAAAAGAAAACTGACTTATTAATTCTCATATTAATTACTTAATAATTAACTTACTAATCACAAAGGAAGAAAACATTCTGAGGGTCAACACCTTAACCAAATGATCAAATTTAACATCACCAGCTTCCCTGGTGGCGCAGTGATTGAAAGTCCGCCTGCCAATGCAGGGGACACGGGTTCATGCCCCGGTCCAGGAAGATCCCACATACCGTGGAGTGGCTGGGCCTGTGAGCCATGGCCGCTGAGCCTGCGCGTCCGGAGCCTGTGCTCCACAATGGGAGAGGCCACAACAGTGAGAGGCCCGTGTACCGCAAAAAAAAAAAAAAAAAAAACACAAAAAAACAAACAAAAAAATTTAACATCACCAATATGGTAGGCTGACATTATCTGCCTTGTAATGTGACACAATAAAAAGCATACATCGCTTTTGGAGTGCTTGTGCCAAAAATGTTTAATTTGAATCTAATTGTGAGGAAATAATAAGACAAATAAACATGTAGGACATGCTACAAGTCACCTGACCTGGACTTTTAAAAAAAAGTCAGTTGACCAGAGGGCAGACAGCAGAAGCAAGAAGAACTACAATCCCACAGCCTGTGGAACAAAAACCACATTCACAGAAAGATAAACAAGATGAAAAGGCAGAGGGCTATGTACCACATGGAGGAACAAGATAAAATCCCAGAAAAACAACTAAATGAAGTGGAGATAGGCAACCTTCCAGAAAAGGATTCAGAATAATGATAGTGAAGATGATCCAGGACCTCGGAAAAAGAATGGAGACAAAGATCGAGAAGATGCAAGAAATGTTTAACAAAGACCTAGAAGAATTAAAGAACAAACAAACAGAGGTGAACAATACAATAACTGAAATGAAAAGTACACTAGAAGGAATCAATAGCAGAATAACTGAGGCAGAACCGATAAGTGACCTGGAAGACAGAATGGTGGAATTCACTGCCATGGAACAGAATAAAGAAAAAAGAATGAAAAGAAATGAAGGCAGCCTAAGAGACCTCTGGGACAACATTAAATGCAACAACATTCGCATTATACGGGTCCCAGAAGGAGAAGAGAGAGAGAAAGGACCCGAGAAAATATTTGAAGAGATTATAGTCGAAAAATTCCCTAACATGGGAAAGGAAATAGCCACCCAAGTCCAAGAAGTTCAGAGAATCCCATAGGAGATAAACCTAAGGAGAGACATGCCGAGCCGCATACTAATCAAATTGGCAAAAATTAAAGACAAAGGAAAATTTATTGAAAGCAGCAAGGGAAAAATGACAAATAACATACAAGGGAACTCCCATAAGTTTAACAGCTGATTTCTCAGCAGAAACTCTACAAGCCAGAAGGGAGTGGCGTGACATACTCAAAGTGATGAAAGGGAAGAACCTACAACCAAGATTACTCTATCCGGCAAGGATCTCATTCAGATTCGACAGAGAAATCAAAATCTTTACAGACAAGCAAAGCTAAGACAATTCAGCAACACCAAACCAGCTCTACAACAAATGCTAAAGGAACTTCTCTAAGTGGGAAACACAAGAGAAGAAAAGGACCTACAAAAACAAACCCAAAACAATTAAGAAAATGGTCATAGGAACATACATATTGACAATTACCTTCAACATGAATGGATTAAATCTCCAACCAAAAGACACAGGCTCACTGAATGGATACAAAAACAAGACCCATCGATATGCTGTCTACAGGAGACCCTCTTCAGACCTAGGGACACACACAGACTGAAAGTGAGGGGATGGAAAAAGATATTCCATGCAAATGGAAATCAAAAGAAAGCTGGAGTAGCAATACTCATATCAGATAAAATGGACTTTCAAATAAAAAATGTTACAAGAGACAAGGAAGGACACTACATAATGATCAAGGGATCAATCCATGAAAAAGATATAACAATTATACATATATATGCACCCAACATAGGAGCACCTCAATACATAAGGCAACTGCTAACAGCTATAAGAGAGGAAATCGACAGTAACATAATAATAGTGGGGGACTTTAACACCTCACTTACACCAATGGACAGATCATCCAAGCAGAAAATTAATACGGAAACACAAGCTGTAAATGACACAATAGACCAGATAGATTTGATTGATATTTAAAGGACATTCCATCCAAAAACAGCAGATAACACTTTCTTCTCAAGTGCGCACAGAACATTCTCCAGGATAGGTCACATCTTGGGTCACAAATCAAGCCTCAGTAAATTTAAGAAAATTGAAATTATATCAAGCATCTCTTCTGACCACAACACTATGAAATTAGATATGAATTACAAGGATAAAAACGTAACAACCCCAAACACATGGAGGCTAAACAATACATTACTAAATAACCAAGAGATCACTGAAGAAATCAAAGAGGAAATAAAAAAATACCTAGAGACAAACGACGATGAAAACACGATGATCCAAAACGTGTGGGATGCAGCAAACGCAGTTCTAAGAGGGAAGTTTATAGCAATACAATCCTACCTCAAGAAACAAGAAAAATCTCTAGTAAACAACCTAACTTTACACCTAAAGGAACTAGAGAAAGAAGAACCAACAAACCCAAAAATTAGTAGAAGGAAAGAAATCATAAAGATCAGAGCAGAAATAAATGAAATAGAAACAAAGAAAACAATAGCAAAGATCAATAAAACTAAAAGCTGGTTCTTTGAGATGATAAACAAAATTGATAAACCATTAGCCAGACTCATCAAGAAAAAGAGGGAGAGGACTCAAATCAATAAAATTAGAAGTGAAAAATAAGTTACAACCAACACTGCAGAAATATAAAGCATCCTAAGAGACTACTACAGGCAACTCTATGCCAATAAAATGGACAACCTGGAAGAAATGGACGAATTCTTAGAAAGGTATAACCTTCCAAGACTGAACCAGGAAGAAATAGAAGATATGAACAGACCAATCACAAGTAATGAAATTGAAACTGTGATTAAAAATCTTCCAACAAACAAAAATCCAGGACCTGATGGCTTCACAGGTGAATTCGATCAAACATTTAGAGAAGAGCTAACACCCATCCTTCTCAGACTCTTCCAAAAAATTGCAGAGGAAGGAACACTCCCAAACTCATTTTACGAAGCCACCATCACCCTGATACCAAAACCAGAGAAAGATACTACAGGAAAAGAAAATTACAGATCAATACCACTTATGAATATAGATGCAAAAATCCTCAACAAAATACTAGCAAACAGAATCCAACAACACATTAAAAGGATCATACACCATGATCAAATGGGATTTAAGCCAGGGATGCAAGCATTCTTCAACATACGCAAATCAATCAATGTGATATGCCATATTAACAAAGTGAAGAATAAAAACCATGTGATCATCTCAATAGATGCAGGAAAAGGTTTTGACAAAATTCGACACTGATTTATGATAAAAACTCTCTGGAAAGTGGGCATAGAGGGAACCTACCTCAACGTAATAAAGGCCATATACGACACAACCACAGCAAACGTCATTCTCAATGGTGAAAAACTGAAAGCATTTCCTCTAAGATCAGGAAGAAGACAAGGATGTCCACTCTCACCACTCTTATTCAACATAGTTTTGGAAGTCCTAGCCATGGCAATCAGAGAAGAAAAAGAAATAAAAGGAATCCAAATTGGAAAAGAAGAAGTAAACCTGTCACTGTTTGCAGATGACATGATACTATACATAGAGAATCCTAAAGATGCCACCAGAAAACTACTAGAGCTAATCAGTGACTTTGGTAAAGTAGCAGGATACAAAATTAATGCACAGAAATCTCTGGCATTCCTATACACTAATGATGAAAAATCTGAAAGGGAAATTAAGGAAACATTCCCATTTACCACTGCAACAAAAAGAATAAAATTCCTAGGAATAAACCTACCTAGACAAAAGACCTGTATGCAGAAAGCTATAAGACACTGATGAAAGAAATCAAAGATGACACAAACAGATGGAGAGATATACCATGTTACTGGATTGGAAGAATCAATATTGTGAAAATGACTCTACTACTCAAAGCAATCTACCGATTCAATGCAATCCCTATCAAATTACCCATGGCATTTTTTACAGAACTAGAACAAAATATCTTAAAATTTGTATGGAGACCCAAAAGACCCCGAATATCCAAAGCAGTCTTTAGGGAGAAAAACGGAGCTGGAGGAATCAGTCTCCCTGTCTTCAGACTATACTACAAAGCTACAGTAATCAAGACAATATGGTACTGGCACAAAGACAGAATAGATCAGTGGAACAGGATAGAAAGCCCAGAGGTAAACCCACACACCTGTGGAGGGAAGGGTATACAATGGAGAAAAGACAGTCTCTTCAATAAGGGGTGCTGGGAAAACTGGACAGCTACATGTAAAAGAATGAAATTAGAACACTCCCTAACACCATACACAAAAATAAACTCAAAATGGATTAGAGACCTAAATGTAAGACCAGACACTGTAAAACTCTTAGAGGAAAACTTAGGAAAAACACTCTTTGACATAAATCACAGCAAGATCTTTTTTGATCCTCCTCCTAGAGTAATGGAAATAAAAACAAAAATAAACATATGGGACCTAATGAAACTTAAAAGCTTTTGCACAGCAAAGGAAACTACAAACAAGACGAAAAGACAACCCTCAGAATGGGAGAAAATATTTGCAAACATATCAACAGACAAAGGATTAATCTCCAAAATATATAAACAGCTCATGCAGCTCAGTATTAAAAAAACAAACAACCCAATCCAAAAATGGGCAGAAGACTTAAATAGACATTTCTTCAAAGAAGACATACAGATGGCCAAGAAACACATGAAAAGCTGCTCAACATCACTAATTTTTAGAGAAATGCAAATCAAAACTACAATGAGCTATCACCTCACACCAATTAGAATGGGCATCATCAGAAAATCTGCAAACAAATGCTGGAGAGGGTGTGGAGATAAGGGAACCCTCTTGCACTGTTGGTGGGAATGTGAATTGATACAGCCACTGTTGAACAGTATGGAGGTTCCTTAAAAAACTATAAATAAAATTATCATGTGACCCAGCAGTCCCACTACTAGGCATATACCCAGAGAAAACCATAGTTCAAAAAGACACATGCACCCCAGTGTTCATTGCAGCACTATTTACAATAGCCAGGACATGGAAGCAACCTAAGTGCCCATCGACAGATGAATGGATAAAGAAGATGTTGTACATATATACAATGGAATATTACTCAGGTACAAAAAGGAATGAAATTAGGTCATTTGTAGAGACGTGAATGAATCTAGAGACTGTCATACAGAGTGAAGTAAGTCAGAAAGAGAAAGACAAATGTATATTAACGCATATATGTGGAACCTAGACAACTGGTACAGATGAACCGGTTTGCAGGGCAGAAATGGAAACACAGATGTAGAGAACAAACGTATGGACACCAAGGGTGGAAAGTGGTGGGGGTGGTGGTGGTGGTGGTGGGATGAATTGGGAGATTGGGATTGACATGTATACACTAATATGTCTAAAATGGATAACTAATAAGAACCTGCTGTATAAAAAATAAATAGCATAAAATTGAAAAATTCCACACACACAGAAAAGTCAGTTACATGAGTAAACAAAGATGGAGGAGGTAGTCTGTTCCTAATTAAAAGAGGCTAAACAGCCAAATGCCAAGTGCAAACTCTTGACTGGAACACAGATATGAGGAAGAAAAGCCATAAAGGACATTTGGGGGACAACTGGGTCAATTTTAATAATGTATTGTATATGATAATATTGAATCCTTGTTATTTAAAACAGTGTTAGTTGTGGTGATTCTAACTTGTTTTTTTCTTTTGATATTTTTATTCTCGTCTCACTGAACAGATGCGACTGTATACCCCATATTTTAATAAAAATCAAAGCTGTTTTCTGTCTCATTCCCTTGTGGAGGGTTATGCAGTGAATGTTTCCAGAGGGCCGCACCCTGCTATGTATGGGTGCAGGTGTTGTGTCGGCCACTGAGTGGGCTCCTCTCTCTGGCAGATTTAGGAGCTTTGCATTGCTGATCAGGAACTGGATTTTTTAGGTTAGGGGCCAGAGAAAGGATGAGAGTCGTAAAGGATAAGTATGGGATAAGCCCTGTATGAAGGAACACATTACTCATCTCTTTGAGGGAGGTGGAACCAAGCATCCTGTGGATATTCTAAAACACAGGCTTCTAAAAATCTGCAGTGTAGAAATACTGTGAGAGGGAGTGGTAGGAAGACTGTCTCTTTGAGATGTGACCTCAAAGTGTAGCTCTAAAGATGTTTTTTCCTACATCTCCATGCTATGCTTCTGATTATGTTCAGTCCCTGTCTGCCTGATTCTTTTATGTTTTCTTCCCTAGTTTTAGAGTGAGGACCAGAACTTATTCCTTGAGTACTTTGGATATCAGTTTATAAGGATAATGTGTTACCCTTGCTGAATAAAGAAGCACTCTCCTCTATGGCCAGAATCTGCCCATTTTTCAAGAGAAGCTGGAAGTCTACACTTTTTTGTGAAATCTCTTGACTTATGAATGTAATAAATTTAAAACTTTTCGCACTTTGTGGACTAAACATAGCACGTACGTCAGCCTCCAATTTGCAACATCTGCGTGAGGGGACACAGAAGTACAGGTATAGGAGAATTCTAAGCCACCAATTAGGCAAAACTTCCTTCTTGCCCAGCCCTAAATTAAAAAAATTTTTTAAGTTGCTGAATAAAAGATTCAGAATACTAAGGACAGAAACCAGAAAAGGTATTTTGTTTGTTTGTTTGTTTGTTGTTTAAACCAAGTCCTTTTTATTTTCTCCTCAATATAAAGTGATAAATAATTATTACTTTCACTGATTTCTTAGCCCTCTGCTGGTGAGGTTTCTTTCTTGCTTTCATTTAAAAAATAAAATCCAAACAGTAAAGTTCCCTCTGTTTTATGAGTGGCAGACAAATGAGATTTGTCCGTGGCCAACCTCTATGACCACAGAGGTTTATGTTTCCCTAGAGATGAGGTGAACTGCCTTCCACTCCTTTTTATTTTTTAAGGTAACAGCTTTCTTAAAATATAATTTACATACCATATAATTCTTCCATTCAAAGTATACAATTCAATGGTTTTTAAGTATATTCACACAGTCTGCAAACATCACAATTAATTTTAGAACATTTTCATTACCCCAGAAAGAAAGCCTGTACCCATTTGCAATTGTGCTGTGTTTTCTCCTAACCACCTCCAGCCCTAGGCAGCCACAAATCTACTTTCTATTACTGTAGATTTGCCTGTCCTGGACATTTTATATAAACAGAATCATACATTGTGTGAACTTTTGTGACTGGCTTCTTTCACTTTGCGTTCAGGATTCATCCATGTTGAAGCATGTATCAGTACTTCATTCTTTTTCATGATGAAGTAATATTCCATTGTGGATATACCACATTTTATTTATCCTGCCAACTTTAATAATTTAATAGCCAGTTATTTTACCAGCAAAAGTGAGTTTATATGGGAATAGAAGAGGACTTGCAATTCAAGAAATGTAAGCTATGGTGAACCATAGGTAAATTCAGAAAACAAGGAAGGGGAACTTGCTTTTATAGGGAAAAGAATGGGATTTGGGAGGGGCTGTGATAACCAGAGAGTCCACTGGAGGAAGCTGGGAGTCCAGAGTATAGAGGCTTCTTATTGGTTGGACTGCTACAGTCTCTGATTGGCTGGGCTGTCCTGGGGTGGAGAGAAGTTTTCTACCTCCTTCTGGATAGTACAGTAGAGCCACCTTTCGGTTGGAGAGCTGGCACATCTCTTCCTGTTTGGAGTAATTGAGGGTACCTGGTAGGGTGTGAGAGCTCTTCCTACAGGCCTGTCCTGACTCCAATTTTAGCTGAGGTTTCTTTAATTCCATATTTCCACCCTTTGCTTAAGCTCTTTCCTTGGAAGCATTGCTGATCAAGAGTCAGGATCTCCACATGTAGTAGTTTGTCCCTCAGACCTTCCCTGGTTGTCATATTCCATGTCAGAGGGAAAATACTCAAATTAGAAACCTCATGAGGGCACATTTGAGTAACTCTCAGGAATTTCTTGTTCAAAGTCCATATTTACTCAAGGTTGTAAGTGCTATAAATTATCCTGAAGAACTGAGCTAGCATCATCTGATTAGGCAGGTCATTTTTATAAAGATTTGAGAAGTAATAGATGCAGAACTTAGCAAGTGTATAAGCAGAATTAAAAACAGCTTCACAAATCCAGTTTGCAAGATGGTTCTAAACCAGGAACCCAGACCCAAAGATGGCCAGTTGAATACATCAAAAGACGGTGGGTTGTCAGGTGAAATTGGCTGTAACCAATGTGCTTGCTCTTTAATTTTATGTAATTGGGTCTTTACTTCCCCAGAGGCATTTATCCACATTTAACAAGACGTGTTTGCTATTGCACAGATGCCTCCTTGTTCAGCAAGTAAGTAATCAAGGGCTGTGTGGTGATCCAAAACCACTTTGGCCAATGAGATAGGCGAACACTGCACAGCTGAAACTGTGTTGGTTATGGAGTCAGCTAACTCCTAATGTCAGGGAGAGATTCCTGATTATTTGTTCATTGGTGCTTACTCTGATCCATGGGAAGAAAGCTCTCCCTACAGAGGCAAAACCAGAATCTTGAATGCCTCCTGGAAGTTCTCGCTAAAAGTGGTTGTAAAGGTTTAATGGGATGGACCAATGAGAGGCTTCTGTTTGATTATGTAGGGAGAACAAGACAGTGAATATTAGCAAGGGTAGGGCTTCTCTGGTGGTGCAATGGTTGAGAATCGGCCTGCCAATGCAGGGGACATGGGTTCAAGCCCTGGTCCGGGAAGATCCCACATGCCACGGAGCAGCTGAGCCCACGCAGCCACAACTGCTGAGCCTGTGCTCTAGAGCTGGCAAGCCACAACTACTGAAGCCCTCGCACCTGAGCAGCCAAAAAAAAAAGTGTATATATATATATATATATATATATATATATATGTATGGCAAGGGTACACTGTCCTTGTATTCTCCAGCTATCAAGGCAATGAGTTGCCCAAGCTTAAAAGCATTCCCCAAACTTCTACATATGAAGGTGTAACCAGGGGATATAAGGCCCCTACATAAATGATAGCATCTATGGAGTCATTCGTTGGCATAGAGGTGTTAGCATTACTTAACCAAGGCTCACACATTAGGTTGTTACACACCAAGAGGTTACCTAGACATATAGATGTGTCAGCAAGTTTACAAATGATGCGACTTACACTGGCAACTCCATAGAACCTTTCATACAAATATTTGAAAGATCTTGTTTTCCCATTCCAAGGTTGGGTCAAATGGAAACAGGGGGACTCCCTGGTGGCACAGTGGTTAAGAATCCACCTGCCAATGCAGGGGACATGGGTTCGATCCCTGGTCCGGGAAGATCCCACATGCCGCGGGGCAACTAAGCCCGTGCGCCACAACTACTGAGCCTATGCTCTAGAGCCCGTGAGCCACAACTACTGAAGCCCACACACTGCAACTACTGAAGCCCGGGCGCTCTAGGGCCGGTGCTCTGCAACAAGAGAAGCCACCGCAATGATAAGCCCATACACCGCAACGAAGTGTAGCCCCTGCTTGCCGCAACTAGAGAAAGCCTGCGCACGGCAACGAAGGCCCAACGCAGCCAACAACAACAAAAAATTGAAGCAGGGAGTAAGTTTAGGCAGGCTTAGCACACTGACTCTATAAAATGGGCCCATGAAACAATTTGGACAGACAACAGCATTTGGAACCCCAGTGAAATTACTTATAAGGTGAACAAAAGGGTCATTGCTATCTTGGATGGACTGATGTTTCCGATGGCAAATCCAGGAATCAGAGAGGTTTCCCCCTTTTACAAGGGATTGGAAAATAAAAACAAGGGCATTGTCCTTCAGTGGAAGGGAGGGAGAAAACAAGGTGAGGGACAGTATTGAAAGAAGGTACACAGGCTTGGTTCAGACATCTTGGGAAAGCTGTCAGCCTCAGATGTACTGCTTCAGGTCCTAGTGAGCTTTATCTTCAGGTCGCCAGATGGTCCATTTGGGGTTCAGTGCCTTCTTTAAGTGTGACGTGTGCATCCAGGAGTCTACTCCTTGGAGTTTTACAAGGGTTAGTTAGCAGTACCTGATAGGGGCCCTTCCAGTGAGGCTGGAGAGAGTTCTTTTGAAGGTACCTCTTCCAGTACACAAAATCTCCAGGTTGTGGAGTGTGATGTTTGCGGTCTTTGTCTTCTGGTAATGTGCTGCAAAAAGGGGGCTCTACTAGGGCATGGTTATTTTTAATAGATGTAATTAGGCTTTTACAGTATAGAAGTAAGTCTGTATCAGTTGTGGATTGAAAGGAGCAGGAGCCAAGTGCAATGGGCATCCTGTTACTAGGAGAACAGACTCCCATTGAAGCTATGCAGATATATACATTGTCATGAAAAACAAGAATATTTAATAAGTTTCAGAACTCTTGGGGAACCAGGTAGGGAGAAAAAGATAAATGCTTCAATCTTTGTTGCGAACGTACACTTTACCAAATTGCTGTGAGTTATAGATAGCTTAAAGGAGAGGAGAAAAAGGGTCTCTTTACACCTGGAAAACAAAACATTAAAGCAATTGGTTTTCCATTAGTTTTAGAAATCCTTACCCAGTTCAGTCTTATGATCTTAAAGTTATCAAAAACCCTTCTTCCAGAGTACCTGTCAGAGCTTTTTAGATGAATCTCTTTAAAGAAGAAACATATTTGCAAAAGCATTAAAGTAAAGCAGTAACTGCCTATAACTGACAGAAAGACTTGAAAATGCCCATTATTAAATATCTGATGAGAGTTCATTATAGTGGGATTGACAAAGGGTTCTCTTACCTTCCATGACATACATTTTAAATTATGACTCATAACATTGTAATCAAGACATCTTAGAATTTCAGGAATTTCATACAATTTTTGGAACACTTTTATTAACATATACCTATTACAAATAAAAGGTAAAAACGTTTAGTAAACCTTCTTATTTGACAAATGTCTGATAAAATTTAACATATCAAATAAACCTTATTAGCTTAACATTTTACCAGGTGAGAGACAAATTCTTTGAGATTTTCCAGGGTCCTGTGGAAGGTCCCAGAGTTAGTTCAAGGTCAGAAAGACTTCATTTAGAACTCGGTTTTTGGGAAGTTTGTAAAAAATATCAAAAGGTTTTGGACATTTGATCAAACAGGATCATAGATTATTATGAAATGACATTTAATTATCTATTTGATCAAAGTAACAATAAGTAACACATTTCAAAGGCAAATACAAAAGGTTACACAGTTGTAGGCAAAACTTAGCTCTTTTAATATTGAGAAGATTCTGTTTTCTTGAGTAATCAGAGACCAGATTAAGACAACATGAAGCATAGAAAAGAATTTTGGTAAAACACAAGTCTTTGTTTTCTAAGGAAATTACTTAAAGGATAGGAAAACCCTTTTTCACAGTCTCTTATTAGGAACAGGCCAATAGTCCAATAAAACATTGTCCTTTTAAGAGATTAAAAACAAAATTTGTTTTGGACTAGTGTATTTTTGACATTAAACTCATTTTTTAGATTTTTTTTTTTTGATGTGGACCGTTTTTAAAGTCTTTATTGAATTTGTTGCAGTATTGCTTCTGTTTTATGTTTTGGTTTTTTGTCCCCCAGGCATGTGGGATCTTAGCTCCCCGACCAGGGATGGAACCCACATCCCCTGCATTGGAAAGTGAAGTCTTAAATACTGGACTGCCAGGGAAGTCCCTTTTTATTTTTAGATTTTTTTTACATTAAACTCATTTTTAAATAAATTCATTTTAACTTAGCCAGCTTGACCACACATACAATTTTTTTCAAAAAATTTTTTTCCATAAATCTTCTACAACTTACTATTTCCATTCAGCTGTTTTTCCTCTTTCCTATTCTGAAATAGTAAGCCTCACTTTAGGACAAAATTATTTTCTTTCCCTCAATAGAATGCATTTCCATTCTTCTACCTTTTCTTAGCAAAAACACATATCTTACTTTTCTTGCATACATAGTTGTTTCCCCTTATTATTTCTGGTAGCTTTAAACAGTTATGAGTGGTCTGTTACAAATTTATGAGTACCTTTCATAATTCCTAAAAGCATATTTTCCTCATAGGAAATTTTCCAATGTGGTATGTTTACCAGTAGACCCAAATATCTTTAGTCCCTTTGTAAAGGAAGCCAAAAGTAGATGAACCTATTTTAAGTAATATTTCAGTATTTTATCTTATTTGGAAATGATCTAGATATTTAATGACTACCTATGATTTAATTTAACTTAGCAAAACTGTAAGGTTTCAGGATGCCAAAAAGATTTGGGGAAGCTATTTAAAAGGTTTACCTGGAAACTTGTATCTCATCCACATCCTTTCAATTCACTTGTTTTCGACACTCATGAAAAATTTTATCATACCACGCACGTATTTTTCTTGCTGATAAACTTTGTAGCAAAGATAACATGAACTTAGCTGACCAATAAACCCAGGTAGAATAAAAGTTGTATGCCTGCATTATTTTCAGCACTGGTAACTCCAAAGACATGCCTGTTTTAATTAAACCAATAACCCCAAACTAGCTTTCAAAACTAGATCATGTAAACCCAGAAAGCACCTGGGCCAGTTTACCTTATATTTTAATTCATTTAAGTGTGTGTTTGTTTCTAAGCCAATTAAATAAGGCTCTTTTACAAATTAATTTTAGCAATACCATCCAGAGGAGAAAAAAAAAAGTACCATGCATATATACATACATATATAGATACACATGAGTACACAGACAGATGCAGACAGGGACCTTATAGTTTTATTTAAAATGTTAGCCATTTCTCAGGTACAATAATACAGAACTAAGAAGAATAGTTTGATCCAAGGTGTGTTTCTGGCATACTGTAAGGATCCTTTTAGAGCTGTTTTTGGAGTCAAATTGTCTTTTAGAAACTTCTGCATATCTGTCAAAGAATGCAATCTGTTGTCTCCTGAGTGGCTTGGAATTCTCTCTTTTAAGGTTGCCCCTTAAGATGGACTTAAAGGTTTTACCCTTTGACCAGGCTAGGTGACTTACCGAAAAGCTTCACCAAACAGATACAGAAAGCAAATTTCCTCCTAGGAGTTTTGCAGTCTATTTGTCTGTTTTCAAAAATCTAGGACTATTGCTGTTTAAGTCTTTCCTTTTAGTTGTTTATTTGCTCCAGTTGTCTTAGAAACAGTAATTAGGGGTTTAGCATTTGGATCCTCAGAGGGCCTGATTTTTAAAGGGGCAGGTTTTTGCAGAGGAGAGAGGAAGATGACCTTGAGGGCAGGGCCTGGGCACAAGATGGCTGCCAGAGCAGAGTCTGAGACAGAGCGGGCAGAGAAGACACACAAGATGGTGCCCAAGACAAAGAATTTGGGGGAGGGGGACACAAGGAGTTTGAGGCTTTGGAAGACATTTTGTTCTTTTTTAGGTTTTTTTGTTTGTTTGCTTTTTGGTTGTTTTGGCCAATTTAGAAACAGAATCTTGCAAAGAGGCAATTTTAGAACTGTGGTCCTCCAATTTAATCTTAAGAAAAATGAATCTGGGGAGATTGAAAGTTCCCCACAATGGCCACTGTAATTCCTGATTACTTTTAGTTTGGCCCACTTAGTTAAAAATGCACATAAAGGGTGTACACAGTTTTTAAACAGGAACTGGCCAGAGTCCCCAAAGGAGGGCTGCCTTCAGAACATTTAGATGACTGGAATTCCATTTCCCTAAGTTCTCCCAGAAACCCACATAAGTTGATAGAGTCTCAGCCCAGATTCCAAAAGGAATAAAACAAACTCAGTTCCCAGTTAGCTCAATCTCCCAAAGAGAACCTTGCTACCGCACGCTCCAGAAAACAACTTGAGTTCTCACCAAGGACAAAGCCTTGAACCAGAAAGGCCGAAACTTCTCCCATAGAGGACAAAGCCTTTCCACATCCTGAATAAAGTTGGAGAGCTCAGAACACGGAAGAGCGGAGCTTGGAATGCGAGAGAAGACTCCCCATATTGAAAGCAGGCAGCACCTCGCTGAAGCGATAAACACAAGGGCCTCAGTGCAGGTACCTCACTTGATTCCATGAGCCGTCATCTCTCGGGGTTTGCCTCTTTTGGGCCTCCTTTGGACCCCATTTGTGACACCAAATATGTCAACTTTAATAATATAATAGCCAGTTATTTTACCAGCAAAAGTGAATTTATTCGGGAGTACCAGAGGAATTGCTATTTGGGAAATGCAAGCTATGGTAAACCATAGGCAAATCCAGAGAACAAGGAAGGGGAACTTGCTTTTATAGGGAAAAGGGCGGAGTTGGGGGTGTGGGGCTGTGATAACCAGAGAGTCCATTGGAGGAAGCTGGGAGTCCGGAGCATAGAGGCTTCTCATTGGTCGGACTGCTACAGTCTCTTATTGTCTGGGCTGTCATGGGGTGGAGAGAAGTTTTCTTCTTCCTTCTGGATAGTAGAGGCACCTTTCTGTTGGAGAGCTGGTGTAGTCTCTTACCATTTGGAATAGTTGAGGACGCATGGCAGGGTGTGAGAGCTCCCCCTACAGGCTTGTCTTGACTCCAGTTTTAGCTGAGGTTTCTTTAATTCCACAATTCATTCATCAGTTGGTGGACATTTAGGTTGCTTCCACTTTTTGGCTATTGTGAATAATACTGCTGTAAACATTCATGTTCAGGCTTTTGTGTGGACATAAAATTTTAATTTCTCTTGGGTATATGTATACCTAGCAGTAGAATTGCTGAGTCATATGGTAACTCTATATTTGACCTATTGAGGAACTCCCAGGCTGTTTCCCAAAGCTGCTTTACCATTTTACATTCCCATTAGTAGTGTATTCCATTTCTCCCCATGCCTTCCACTCTTAGTACTTAAGATGAATGACAGTGATGTCAACCAATTACTTTTCATTTCCCAATTGTGGTACTGAGAGGTACATATCTTTTCTTTTTAAATAGAAATAATACAAAGTAATAGGTATACAATTTTTTTCATGGCAAAATATAAAAACTTTATTGAGCAACTTTTCATCTTATTCCTTCCCTTTGTCTTAACTAAGTTATCTCTTGAGAATGGAATGGCACCGTACTCTTGATGGTAGCCTATCAAGTACATCTTTTTCCAGATGAAGGAAAGAATGTCATATGGCAAATGACTTAATAGTCTCATCCTGTCCAAAGGTCTCTGGCACATGTGAATATTGCAGGCCCTGCTCTCGCGGAGATTCATATCTTTTTTTTATTATTTGGATTTAAAAAATTAACTGGGTCGTAAAGCAAATCCTAGACATCAAGTCATTTTACCCATAAACATTTCAATATTATCTCTAACAGTAAAGAACTTAAAAAAAATAGCCATTATGTTATTATCTCACATTAACTATAATTCCTTAGTATTTTCTAATACCCAGTTCATATTCAAATATCACTAATTATCTTAAATATGCATTTCCACAGTTGGGTTTTTCTAAAAATCTGGGTCCAAGCAAGGTCCTCACATTTGATTGTTTTATCTTTTAACTATCTTTTATTCTAGACTAATTATTTTTGATAGATCATATTTAGATAATGTAATCACAAAATAATATAAGATAGTACTTAGTAAAGCATTAAATAGGTTATAATCAAATATGAGTCTTCTAGGTTTCTAATAGACTCTTCATTGACCCTGTTGGTAGATATATAAGTTAGAGAACCAGATGGACTAAATTTGAAGCTCCGGCCCTACCAATGTAGGCTGTGTAATCTTGTGCAAGTCAATTTAGTGTTTGTTCTTATTAAAGTTATACATGTGCATAGTTCAAAAAGACAATTCTACAAGACTTGTTACCAACAAAAATGAACAAGAAAAGCACTCCCCCATTACCACTACTACTTGATTTCCTGCCTCCAAGAGGCATTTGTTTTCAACTCTTTTAACTAATTTGTTTGCTATTTACCTCCAGATCTCTAAATAACATGGTTATATTGCTATTCTTGATATTTCTTTTTTAAATGTTAATTTTTAAACATTTATTTTATCGAAGTATAGTTGATTCATTCTTGATATTTCTGTTTTGAGTATTACCTATTGACTTTCTCTAATGGAAGCTGAAGATTTGGTATTTAGTACTCTATCACACTCACTGCTCCTCCACCACAGATACTAAGTCCATCCTCCCATTCTCCTAATATAGTTAGAACAACATTCAGTCTGTATATTATGGCCATGAAAATGCTATTCATAGATACCATGATTACTGTTTTTTCACTGCACATTTTATTTTTCCTGAAGTCAATAACAATCTTGCTTTTTATTTTGCTTAGTTTTCTACGTATTGACCACTAATTTAACTCTATACTCTTCCCCAGTTGTATAAATCTGCTCTCCATATGTTCAAACACATTAGTCTATCAGTTTCATTTGCTTGAAGAAATCTCTCTAGGAACCTTCTGACATGCACTGCTCTGGACTGTTTCCTCTCTATCCCTGCTGCCCAACTATGGTCTTAGAGTCTCCCATCACCATCCTTCTCTTTTGGTATATCTCATTTCCTGGATCCCATGTTTTTTTCATTTTCTTCTTCATTTACTGGAACACATCCTCTAATAATATCCTAGGAAGGATGCATGAGAAGTGAATTTCTGAGACATTACCTGTATGAAAGTGTCTTTATTCTAATCTCATATTTAATTGATAGTCTGGCTGGGTATAGAATTCTTGGTTGTAAATTATTTTCCCTCAGAATTTTGAAGATACTGCTCCACTGTATTTTAGGCTTTCAGCGTTCCTATTGAGAGTTCTGAAGCCACTCTGATTTTTTTAAATTATTTGTATAAAAACCTCTTTGTTGTTTTTCTCTCTGGAAATTTGAGTGTTCTGAAATTTCATGATGATGCATTTGTTGGAGGACTCTTTTCATCTTGTGCGGTACACTCAGAGGGCCCTTTCAGGCCCCAAAACTCAAGTTCTTTAGTTCTGGGGAATATTTATTTGAATATTTTCTCCCTTCTATTAAAATTTTTTTTTTCCTTTTGCTAGAACTTTCATAATTCAGTTGTGATGGTTCCTAGACTGGTCCTCTAATTTAAAAAAAAAAAACACTTTTGTCTCCCATTTTCTATCTTTGTCTTTTGTACTACATTTTGAAAGACTTCCTCAACTTACTTTTTAATCCTTTTTAATTCTGCTATTATGTTTTTAATTTTCAAAAGTTATTTTTTGTTTTTATTCACTGAGTGTACCTTTTTTAAAAAAATGAATTCTACTTTGTGAATAAAGTATTTTCTTTCTGAAGATTTTAATGATTTTTTAAAGAGTTTTCACCTTTATTTGTGTTTTCTCTTTTTCCACATTACATTTATTTTATTATTATTTTTTAAATATTTATTTATTTATCTGCACCAGGTCTTAGTTGTGGCATGTGGGATTCTTTTTTTTTTTTCAGTTGCGGCATGCAGGATTTAGTTCCCTGACCAGGGATCGAACCCGGGCCCCCTGCATTGGGAGTGTGGAGTCTTACCCCCTGAACCACCAGGGAAGTCCCTCCACATGGCATTTATTTTTCATTTGTTTTGGTCTCTGTCTTTATATTAGATATTTTCCTCTAATGCCTTGTGGTCTTGGCTGTCAGCCTATACTTAAGAGTGTAGTGTCTTGTTTTTAGTATCATCTTCTCTCCTACTTCTAGTGGTACCTGGTGCTGCCGGCAATTGAGCCTTTGGGGAGTTCTGTGGTGTATTTCAGGACATATTTCAGCCTTCCCCACTACTAGTATAGGATTCACCTTTCCTGGTTTTGCTGAGTAAGTTCTACTTGTTTATCTGCTTTCCAAAACTTCTGTTGCTGGTGTCTCCTGTTCTCTTTGTTCCTGTGTACTTCTAATTTACAACAAACAAACGACCTTTTCTGTCATTTTGAGGGGTTTGGAAGGGAGTGAGGTGTATGTGTAATCTAAATCAGTGTTCAGCAAATGGTTCCTGCACCAAACCCAGCCCTTTCCTATTTCTAAGGCACCATGACTGACACTTTCCCAGGCCCCTAAAGTTCCAAACTTCATCCTAGCATCTCACTCTCAGTCTCAACACATGCCTAGTACCATTTTCATTCCAGCTTCTGTTGCACCAACAGGTGTTTGTAAGCAGTGCCACCCTTTCCCCCTTCCCTCCACCCTCCTAGAGGGCAGTAGGTAGTGGAAATCTAGCTACTCCCAGATTTCCTGGTCTCCCTGTGGTGCTGATGCCCCAGGGGGTGTCCTGCCCCTGCTCCTCAGCTAAGTGCCTTTTGTCTCCTGATGACATAGCAATTTCTTCCTCAATTTCATGGTGACTCACTTCTTAAAAATAGTCTTTGATGTGTCAAAGCCTTTTTTGAAAGTCTAAACAGGTTGTATTGACTAGTTCCTTTTTAGTCACATGCATTTTTACCTCCTGAAACTCTAATATATTAGTTAGGTATGATTTTACCTTCCTGAAACCATGCACCCCTCACTTTCCATGCTTCAGTGCCTCTCCTTCAGTATTCCCACCCGACCAGCACAGCCTGTCCCAAAAGGTTATCTCACAGCAGCTCAAATACTGTCTCCTCCATATCTTCCCAGCTTCTCCCAGAAAAAATTCTCCCTCTTGCCTCTTAACTCCTGGAGCACCTTTTCTAGAGACCTGTAATATAGTTCTTTGTATCTTTGTATTATCCTCCTGATAGTTCATAAACTCCTTCATGTCAGGTACCATGTCTAATCTTTTGATTAGTCTCTTGAGCTTAGAAGAACTCTGTATATGTTTGGTAAGTTAAATTAATGACATAAATCTAAGGAGAGACTTCTTGAAATAAGTCTACTAAGTCAACAGCCTCCACTTAACCCATTCACAACTGAGTCCCTGCAGTCTGATCACTGTACAGAAATCATTCCCACTAAAGTTACAAATGCCCTCCCAGTGAGCGATTCTGCAGCATCTTTTCATCCATCAGCTTCTTCCACCTCTTTACCACATTTGGATACTCCTTTTTATAAACAATTCTTACCTCCTCTGGCTTCCTCTGTCCTGCTACTCCTATCTCTGATTATTTCACTGATTTCTCTTCCATATACCACATTCTTCTAAACCAACGGTTGTGTTTTGTTTTCTGTCCTCAGGCTTTTTTTCTCTATGTAGCTTTAGGAATCTCATTTACTTATGTTTTGTTTGTTTGGGATTAGGGTTGAGAGGGAAGAAATTGAGGGGCTCAGACTAGGGATTAGATTCCCCCAGAATCTAAGCAGTGGAGAAAGTAGAACAAGACACAGGTAACCATATGGCTATTGAAGTATCAGTTTTGCTGATGGACCAGTAAATCCCCAAAGTTGAGAGCTCTTTCATAAAGCTAGATTGGAGAACACAGCTTAGACCCAAGGTCCAAGTAGGGCCTTCTACTTCTCCTGAGATTTAGACCCTTGGGGTGAGTCGTGCTTGGAACAGGTCATTGGGAATGCAGAAAGTGCTCCTGGGTATTAAAGCATGAGGACTGGAAGGTAGAGGAGGTGAACTTACTCAGACTATAGACAGCTCCAAGATAGCAGGAGACTTAAAAATGAAAATCTCAATTATAGGCCAAGCCTCAAGGGAACTGAGGAAGCGCTAAACCCCAAGGTCTCATGGAAAGATGATCCGTGGGATAGCTGACTGCCACAGAGACTGGCACTGGAAGAATATTCTGGATCCAAGGCAGCTCTTTGAGGTGTCATGTTGCCCTCAGCAGCAGCGTTGTGGCTCTTCACTGTGATGCTCTGCCACTAACATGGGCCCCAAGGCCCAGCATCAAGTCCAACCCATAGCCTCCCAGCCTCTGCTCTTCTTTGCTTTTCTGCTTGTATCTCCTACCAGCAGCCCCAACTCTCTGTGCATCCCAAGTCAAGTCTCCAAAAGAGACTCCAAAGGCAGAACCTATCTGCCTATGGATTGCCTTCTCTTGGCTCAGGTGCTCACCTGTGGTCCAGTTGTCTGACCAGAGGAGAAGCAGGGTTATGTGGTTTAGATGGAGGCTACACCCACTTAAGCAACGGTCAGCATCCATTTGCCCAAGGCCAGAATGTAGATATAATCCTTCTTCTTCTTAATCTCTTACTCATGTCCCACAAGTCACTAGTCCTGTAAATTTTCCCTTTTAAACATTATTAGTATCCTTTTTTTTTTTTTTTCCTGTTGTCACTGCCTTGTTCAGGCTGCCATCACTTCTCATCTGGAATGTTGCAATCTCTTCTACCAGTCTCCTGGCCTTCAGTCTGTCTCCTCTAATCTACCTTTTACTCTGTTGCCAGAACAGTCAATTTGGTTCCCGCATAGCAGTGAAAGTTTATGTTTAAGAGTATAAATCAGATCGTGTTACTCCCGGGTTTTAAGCAGGGGCTTCTCTCTGCTATTGAAAAATACAGTGCAGACGTCTCTCGATGGCCTCCTACATAAGGCCTCCTACAGATCTGTCTCCTGTCTTCCTCTCTGACCTCATTTCCCACCCCTCTTGTGTTTTTCGTGCTCTGTGTTCCAGCAACACTGGCCTTCTCGCTGTTCCTTAATGTACCAAGATTACTGTACTTGCTTTCCTTCAGCCTGGAACTCTTTTTCCCTTGGTCTTTTCTTGGCGGGCTCCTGTCTCCCAGTCTCAGCCATACGTCACCTCCTCAGAGAAGCCTTCCCAAAACACCCAATCTAGCATTGCCTGTACTTCCCCTCATGGTCACTATTACATCATTGGATATTCTTCATAACCACTTATCACTGTCAGAAGTTTTGTTCTTTTGTTTACTTGCTTTTTTTCAGTCTTCTTGACTAAACTATAAATTCCTTGAGAATAGGAGCATTCTCGTTCTTCTTTACTATTGTATCCGTAAGTCTGGTGTATAGTACTTGCTTAATAAATATGTTGAATTAATGAACAATGAAGTATCTCCCTCATTACCCTTATTTCCATACATATATTATACTTAGCTTTCCCCCTCAGCTTTATTGAGATGTAATTGACAGATAATAATGTGTAAGTTTAAGGTGTATAGTGTGATCCTTTGACAAACATATGCATTGTGAAATGATTACCACAATAAGGTTAGTTGGCACATCTATCACCTCACAGTTACCTTTTTGCATGTATGCGTGTGGTAAGAACATTTAAGATCTACTCTTAGCAAATTTCAAGTGTACAATACAGTATTGTTAACTGTAGAATGCTTAGTTTTATATGTGTTTTTAATTTACCTGTTAGGTTGCAAGCTACTTCAGGGAATAATTTTTTTTCATTCATTCTTACGTCTCTAGGGCTTACACATGGTGGCTAGCAGAATATGTGTGTTGAATGTGTACCATGAGAGGTAGTAGCCAAAATGTAACTTGTTCACTGCATAATTTGACTTTTGGAAGCCTCTCCAATGACTGGAAAGACTAAGCCTCATTCTTCATCCTCTCTTTATATTCTTTTTATCTGCTTCAGAAACCAGACACAGGAAACATCTGACCATAATAAAAGGTTTCCAGTAAATTCTAGGTTTCCTCACTGAACAGAGTCACGTGCAGCAATGCTCTGTTGTGCTTTGGTCTATAATTCTGTTTGGTCACTTGTATAGAACCCCACATGGCCGCCTCTGGCCTGGGAACCAGGAACAGCTGGAACCCAGGATGTTTGAAATAAAAATGACATATCTCTTAGCCTGAGAGGGAGAAGTCTGGATATTCTTGCTCCGTTTCTTGCAAAACAAACTTCTCAATTTGTTGAACACTGAATTTTCCCTTTAGCTGTCAAAGTGGTTTATAACTCAAATGATCTTACATCCTTTAGAATAAACACAAAAAATGAAGGGCCGAACTGATTCTCAGATCTCTGCCTTAAATGCTCAAAGCAAAAAAAAAAAAAAAAAAAAAAATAATGCTCAAAGCAACATCCGTCCAAACTTACACAAAGCACGATATATGTCCCTAACTTCCTCCTGGAGTTTCTACCCTCTCACTTGCATCTTCTGCAGTTTAAAGGCACATGCTCTTGGGAGCATTCCACTACCACTGGAAATAATATTTACAAAAACTCCAACTTTTCCTTTCCAGTAAGACTGTCATCTGTTTGGTGCTTGCCCCTTGCTCACCATTATCACACTTTATTTTAAGTGCCTATTGACCTCTCTGCTTCCTTGGCTGGAAGGCAAAGACCAGCTCCTATTCAGCTCCATATCTCTAGTATCTGGCACCAGGCCTGGCACATAATAGGCACTTGATAATACTTGTGAGAAGGAAGGAAGAAGAAACGAATTTTTTAAAAGCCAGTCTATTTAGGAATTGAGGTTGCTGAGGTATATTTAAGTGTCATGAAGTATAACGATGACCTCAGTATAACTAAAGGGAAAAGCTGAATAGCTTTTCAGCATGTACGGTGAATAATGAAGGGAGATCAAGAACCTTCCATCCTTTTGCATTGGTACCAGTGTGTTAGAGGTTAAAATCTTAGAGCTGGATTAGAGAGTTCTTTTTTGACTTTTTTTTTTTTTCTGAAAATACAAGTTACATGTTCACTCTGGAAATTTTTCAAAAATACAGAGAATAAATATCATCTATAATTCTTTCACCCAGAGACAACTGTTGTTCACATTTAGTTAACTTGTAGCCTTTTTTCTTTACATTTAGATTGAAAACTCTAAAGGAAATTATTTCAGGACTACTTGTGAGTACAAAGAAAGTAAATTGAAATTGGAAAAACACTTGTCAACTGTAATAAAAATTTGAGATGCTGTTTTTATTGTTGCTCATCTGGGCAGTCAACCCCTCAGAAAGGCTTTCCTAATCTTCATCCAGGTGACTGTGATCTCTCACCTAGAACGCGCCTAGGGCCCTTTCCTTATTCCCCCTGCACTGCTTTGTGGGAATGCTTTTATCTTTCGAGGATGAGGCCAGGCTCGAACATCTGAAGCTTCATGGTATAAGGACATTTCAAGGTTGACTTGAATGAGAATCTGTTATGCAGGATGGATCTCTCCCCTCACCAATTTGTGAAATATCACTCAGATAACATCACCTTTGAAAGAAAGCAAAGACATTTACTAGTTTATTCCTTTGTTTAGCGAACATATTGACCACCTTCTGTGTGTCAGTCACTGTCCTAGGCATCAAAGCCTCAAAATGAACAGACAATCCTTATCCTCAGGGAACTTGCAGTTTAAAGAGAGAAAAAGACGAGTAAACAAGGATTATAATGCAGTATAATAAATGCCATAATAGCAGTGCAGTGACAGCCTAAAGATAAGGGGCAGAACGGATCAGAGAAGCCTTCAAGAAGTGGGGATGATTGCCCTGGGTCTTAATAGAAAAGTGGGAGTTTTTAATGCAAACAGGCAGAGAAAACAGTATGTTTGGTGTCTGAAGACACAAAGATACATATCTCTTTGGAGAAATAGAAGTTGTTTGGCATATCTGGAGCATGAGGCATGAGGCCAAAATGGTAAAGATCTTGAAGGTCAGAGCTTGGAGTTTATCTTACAGGCTACGGGAAGCCACTGAAGCATTTTAATCAAGAGCAAAGACGTAGTCAGGTATACTTTTTAGAAAAATCATGCAAGAGTATGAAGGATGATGGAAGTGGGCTAAGCTGGAGGTAGGCCTGTGGTTAAGGGGCGTATCAGAACAGTCCTAGCAAGAAAAGGATAGGCAGATGTCCACAAAAGGCAAATCTACAGAGACAGAAAGTAAATCAGTGGTTGCCTGGGGCTGGAGGTGGGAACAGGGCATGACTGGGTACCTGGGATCTTCTGGGTGATAGAAATGTTCTAAAGCTGCATATGTTGATGGTTAAACAACTCTGTAAATTTTCTAAAAATCATTGAATTGTACACTTAAAATGAGTGAATTTTATAGTATGTAAATTATACCTCAATAAAGCTCTTTTAAAAAGAGAGAAAAATAGGGGCTTCTCTTCTGAAAGGGCACAGTAACATTGAGAGGAAACAGATGTGGGAAACATTGATAAAGAAGTAGAATTTGTAAGAGATGTTGATTGTATCTCATACAAGTTAGGATGGTCACCTATCTGATTAGACAAGTGTTCTAATTGTGCTCCTACATTTTTGTGAAAGAAAAAAAAAAGTCAGCCTTACCTTTTACTTGGTAGGTTTCAAAGCATATGGGTCTGCCCTTAACTGGCAGTACAGAATATCTGCCTCTGGATACTCACCAAAAATTGTATCCTGCAGGGCTTCCCTGGTGGCGCAGTGGTCGAGAGTCCGCCTGCCAATGCAGGGGACACGGGTTCGTGCCCCGGTCTGGGAAGATCCCACATGCCGCGGAGCGGCCGGGCCCGTGAGCCATGGCCACTGAGCCTGCGCGTCCGGAGCCTGTGCTCCGCAACGGGAGAGGCCACAGCGGTGAGAGACCCGCGTACCGCAAAAAA
>NW_020837953.1:16938850-17170304 GCF_003676395.1 Aethalodelphis obliquidens | reverse complement strand
AAAAAAAAAAAAAAAAAAAAAAAAAAAATTGTATCCTGCAGCTCTCTGCTACCCAGTTCTTAATAAACACTTGATTATAAGAAAAAGTGATTATGAAGGATTACCTGAAGGAGTTGAAGTCCATCCATTTCTTGAGGCATTGTCTTTCAGCAAACAGTTATTGCCTGCCAGGTGTTATGCTGGTAACATAGCAGTGAATAAAGCAAATATAGTGTCTGCCTTTATAGAGCTTATAGTCTAGCAGTGCAGACAGATGACTTACAGTTATGATAACTCTTGTGTCAGATTTCCATGTGCAATAAGAAAAAATGACATACACCTGAGATCTGAAGGATCATGCTGAGGTGGGATGCTGCCTGTGGTGTAGACGCTGGGCCTCATGCAGCCAGCTAGCATTCCTTTGTAGTGAGTGAGCCTTTTTTTTTCTTTTTTTTTTAAAGGGAACATGGGTTTTATTTATTTTTACTTATTTATTTTTGGCTGCATCGGGTCTTAGTTGCGGCACGTGGGATCTTCGTTGCGGCACGCGGGATCTTTAGTTGTAGTGCATGGGCTCTTCGTTGCACCGCGCTGGCTTCTCTCTAGTTGTGGCATGCGAGTTTTCTCTTTCTAGCTGTGGCGCACGGGCTCCAGAGCATGTGGGCTCGGTAGTTGTGGCGTGCGGGCTTAGTTGCCCCACGGCACGTGGGATCTTAGTTCCCCAACCAGGGATCGAACCCACATCCCCTGCATTGGAAGGCGGATTCTTTACCACTGGACCACCAGGGAAGTCCCATGAGTGAGCCTTTTGAATGTGATCCCTTTGGAGTCTGGGGTCTCTGGAGTTCTTTTGGGCCTTAGATTATCTTGGTGTCCCTTATAATTGCTTTTTTTTTTTTTTTTTTTTTTTTTTTGCTGTACGCGGGCCTCTCACTGCTGTGGCCTCTCCCGTTGCGGAGCACAGGCTCCGGACGCGCAGGCTCAGCAGCCATGGCTCACGGGCCCAGCCGCTTCACGGCATGTGGGATCTTCCCGGACCGGGGCACGAACCCGCGTCCCCTACATCGGCAGGCGGACTCTCAACCACTGCGCCACCAGGGAAGCCCTCTTTTCTTTTTTTACTTAATCAGTTTTTAGTTGAATAACTTGTTGGGTAACTTTTTTTCTCTTAGACTGATGACAGATCCGTGAGCGTAGAGACCATGCTTTTTTTGTTTTCATCTGGATCGCAAAGACGTAGTATAGTATCTTGCACATAGTAGATGCCCAATAAATATTTACTGAACAGTTGAATAAATGAATGAATGTATGTATTGTGAGCACTCAATCTTGTTTATTTTCTCATTTTCTTTAGCTGTTTGGGAGCTCAGGCCTCTTAGATTCTACCTGTAGCGTTTGTTTAGGTCCTCATGGCATGCATTTTGTGCACTAACATTCCCCTGACTATATAATATTTTTCCTTCCTTTGACTTCTTCATTTTTAAAATTCCAGTGTGTACTGTAAATTCCTGTAAGTCACTTTTTGCCTTTGGGGGGAAGAAATAATAAACATTGAGCATATGAATAGGAAAGGAAAACAAGTCAAAGGGAAATGTTAGTGCCTTCAACCAGATGCAGGAGGGAAGTTTTCTTTTGCTTTGTTTTAATTTTATTTTCACTATGAGAAGCAAAGAAGAAGTAAATCTGTCCCTTACTTTGGCAGGAAATGCCTCTGAAGAATTTGGGGCATATCTCTGCCCTGAGATGTTCCTCCCAGTGGCACGAGGCTTGGGCTGGGCTCGGCAGGGCCTCCTGGCCCAGTGGATGGGTGAGACGGACCAATGGAGGCTGTCTGTGCAGCTGAGTTCCAGTCCAGTTGACTTTTCCTTGGGAGAGGGTTTGGGCAAAGCCAGTGGGAACTTGTTTTCCTGTTTTTGTTTTGTTTTATTTTTACTGTAAGAAAGAGAAAGAAATGAACTTGTCCTCTTGTGTTGCAGATTCAGTGGTTCTTTCCTTTGACTCCGCTGGACAAACACTAGGCTCAGGTACCACTCCCTTCCCTTCTATCATCCTTTCAGCATTCAGCGCTGGCCACCTTTGAAGTGGAGCCTAATGAGGTGGGGGAGGGGGCGTCTGGGGAGGGCAGTGGAATATCTCAGTATTGTGGGAAAATCTCAAGAAGCATTTCTAGGGACCCACAGTCTAGGAGGCAGCAGTGGGCTACAACGTCCAGAAGACTTCTCCAGCTGCTTTAGAACTGTGCACCAAGGAGTTTGCAGCTCCTTCCTTATTCAGGGTGGTCCAGCGTCACAGAAAAGGTGTCTGTTTCCTGTGCACATATCCTGTCTCAGAGAGCGGGGCAGAGGGCGTTGAGAGACCCCAAGCTCTGGGCACGCTGGAGTAGCTAACCATCAGGGCTCTCCAGCAGCATGCCAGGCTGGTGAGAGTATCACAGCTTCCTAGGGACGTACACCCTGTTGCATGTTCACATGCACACCCCGTATACTCAAATACACACCTCCTCCAGGACGGGCACTGTACTGTGCACATGTGCTGACGTACTCCTGCTCTCCCCTGTGTCAACAGTGCAGGACACACAAATCGGCACACCCGCTGCTTTGACACAAATCACCCAGGCTCAGTGGAGCTCAGCTTTCCCCTGTCGGAGGCAGTCTGCCTGCCCCACACCACTGTGCTATTGGCAGCGAACAGAAAGAGCAGATACTTGGGTTCTTCAGCTTGCTGCCATTGTGTCCCTGTGGGAGCCCCAGAATGACTTCACCTCGTGAGGAGAGCATCTCTGTGTACCAGGTCTTAAGTTTTAGCTGAAGACGGTGGTCCTCGTACCTTAGGTGCCGCCTGTGAGTAACAGGGAGACTTTGCTGGCCTGTTGAGGGCAATTAACCCATTTTGCTGTCCTTAACTGCAACAGATTGATGTTTCACAAAACAGCAATGAGGTTCCAGGCCACTGTAGCAATGTGGACAAGGGGAAGGATGATCAGAGAATATGATCGCAGCTGCCACTGTTTGCTGAGGGCCTACTGTGTGCCAGCACTATGCTAAGTGCTTTACACACATCTTGCAAGGTGGATAGTACATCTTTACTTATAAAGAAACTTAATTCTCAAAGACTTGAAGTACCCTGTCCAGGGCCACTCATATCTGTCCACCCCTGGAGCCTGCACTGTCTGCCTTGTCATCTTGCTGTCTCACACTTTGATGCCTGAGGTGTCCACATTGAAATGCTGAGATGGGAGAGGTTGCTTTAAGACAGAATGGGCCTTTAGAAAGAGTTTTTAAGTAGATGCAAAGTTGCATCCATTCACATAGGAAAAAACTGATCAACTTTATTACATTAAAGTAGAACTTCTGCTAATGAAAAGGTACCATTAAGAGAGTGAAAAGGTGGAGTGAAAAAAGACATCTATAACACAAGTAGCCAACAAAGGGCTTGCTTCCAGAATAAAGGACTACAAAAATCAATGTGAGTAAAGAAATAACCCAGTATAGAAAAAGGCAAAAGGCCCCAACAGGGACTTCACAAAAGAGGAATCCAAATGGCCAATAACCCTCTGAAAAGGTGTTCGATTGTATTACTACCTAGGGAAATGCAAATTAGCATTTCAGTGAGATACCACTGCGCATCTACCAAAATAGGAAAGCCTGAGAAGCTTGAAACTCCAAGGTTGGTGAGGAAGTGATATGGTGGAAACTTTGAGTCTCTACTGGTCAGTGGGTAAGTTGATTACAACCACTTTGGAAAAAAACTATGGTAGTGTCTAGCTAAATTTGAATATATACATACCCATGACCTGGCATTTCCTCCCCTAGGTATATTCCCTGCATAAATAGATACTTATATATATACCAGGATATATGTATAAGATACATGTGTAAGAATCTATCACTGTCATTGAATGCAGCTAAAGGCCTGGACAGAATGCATTTAGCAGCTATTTGAAGACTCTGAAATATAAATAGTAGTAGACAGATTGGGGGAAAAACTAGAATTAGAAGTGCTGCCACCCTGACAGTGAATTTCTCATTTTTCCTCTGGTATCCCATGTCCTGGACTCGAGACAGCCCAAAATCCGGGCACAAACAGAGTGGACATAAGGGCACAAATGGAGAGAATTCCAGAAGACCTCTAGTTATGGCTAGAGTCTGATTGGGAAAGGGGCTCTAAGGCTCAGACAGGGATGGGAAATCCCGAGGGTTGTTTTTCTCTGTTTTCTCATGCCCTAGTCCCCAGGCAGTCCCCTCGGTGGTGGTGGTGGCAGTGCCCAGTAGCAGCAGTGGGGCCTTCAAGCACCTAAAACTGAGGAAGGGAAACCTTCTTTGATCAAATCTTCCTCTCTGTAATCCCAAGGGGGTGGGGTGAAATCCAGTTGCTTTTTTCTCTCTCTGCCTTCCTGCTGCTTGGTCCCAGATTTGGGTACAGTTCAGGAAATGTGTGGCAGAAAGTGTAACTAAAACCCCAGATTTCTGGCCAGAGAACCAAAAGGGAGGAGGACCAATGAACTGGAAAGTACAAGGAGAGCAGAAAGGAAGGAGCTCAGGAAAATGACTCCATAAAGTTGTGTATGAACTTCTGGGCTAGCCCTGAGCTGTGCATGTGTGCATCTGATTCTAACCAACACACCAAAGACTTTGAGAACAACTAAGGGATAGACCACCACCTGAGTCCCAGACTGGACACTTGGTGGTACACACCTGAACAGGCTTTGAAAATGGAACTGGCATTGAAACCACAACTCAAAAGAAGGCTGGTCAGAACTTGCCAACTAAATCCAACCTGCCTGATTGTCTGGTAAAACAAAAATATCAACATTCTCCACTGAATTTAAATAAGACCTAAAGTTTCATGACATAATATTCAAAATATAGAGGATACAATCTAAAATTAATTATCACATGAAGAACTTGGAAAATCGCAACTTGCCTGGGAGAGACGATCAGAGGATGCCGATGTCAGGGCTTCCTTGGTGGTGCAGTGGTTAAGAATCCGCCTGCTAGTGCAGGGGACATGGGTTCGAGCCCTGGTCCGGGAAGATCCCACATGCCATAGAACAACTAAGCCCGTGCACCACAACTACTGAGCCTGCACTCTAGAGCCCGCAAGCCACAACTACTGAGCTCATGTGCCACAGCTACTGAAGCCCATGCACCTAGAGCCTGTGCTTTGCAATGAGAGAAGCCACCACAATGAGAAGCCCGCGCACCGCAACGAAGAGTAACTCCTGCTCGCCATAACTAGAGAAAGCCCGTGTGCGGCAATGAGGACCCAACACAGCCAACAATAAATAAATTAAATAAATAAATAGATGCTGATGCTGAGATGACACAGATGTTGTAATAATCTGACCGACTTTAAAGTAGCTTTTATAAAAAAGCTCCTGGCCCCCTTTTCCCACCTCTTCCATCTGGCTGTTGCTGAGTTGAATCCTTTCATAACAAACTGATAATCTAGTAAGTAAACTGTTCAAAAAAAATGCCCCCAAAAGTAAGGGTAAACATTGTTGACATGAATGGAAAGATAGAATGTGTTAGCCAAAAAAATAACCCCGTGAACCATATATGTATATATAAACCAAATGGAGATACAAGAAAAAAGATACGATAATGGAAAATTAAAAAACTCTGCTGCATGGGCTGAATCACAAAATGGAGATGACAGAGGAAAGAATCAGTAAACTCGAAAATAAAGCAATAGAAACTATCCAATCTGAACAACGAAGAGAAAAGATTAAAGAAGCTGAACGAAGTCTCAGTGACTTATGGGACAATACTGGAAGGTTTACCATCTGTGTCATTGGAGTCCCAGAAGGAGAGAAGGAGTGCGGTACAGAAGAAATGTTTGAAAAAATAATGGCTTAAAACTTCCCAAACTTGGTGCGCACGTAGGCTTTATTCTGGGAATGGAAGGCTGGTTCAACATTCAAAAATCAATCAGTGTAATCTACCCTATTAACTGCCTACAGAAGAAAAACTACATGGTCATGGCAATTGATAAAGCATTTGATACAATTCAACATCTACTCATGATAAAAGTTTTCAGCAAACTTAGAAGGGGACTTTTTCAATCTGATATAGGGCATCTACAAAAAACCTACAGCAAACATCATACTTAACGGTAAAAGACTGCTCTCCCCCTAAGATCAAGAAACCACTCCTGAAAGTCCTAGCCAGTGCAGTAAGAAGAAAAGGAAATAAAAAGAATACAGACGGGAAAGGAAGAAATAGAACTAACCGTCTTCATAGGTGACATGATTGCCTACATAGAAAAATCCCAAGGAATCTAAATATTTTTAGATTGGTCTGGACATACTTGATATCATGAATAGAACTGAATTTACTGTATGCCCAGCTCTAGACATCTTCTTTTCTTCCCAGGATAGAAGGGGAATGGTGCATGACCTCTTTGCTTGCATTGGGATGGGGCTTCCACCTACCAATGGAGGTTCGATACTCCGTTGGCCCCCAGTACCGTCACAGCTGTGCTGTGCTTGGGTGGAGGGCGCATAGTCACAGGGCACCTCATCTTATCAGGACCTCCTCGCTAGCCCTCTCTCCTCCCCCCACACCAATGTACACCCATTTGAGACTGGATTTCAGTTTGTGAACTTCTAAGTTATTTTACTGGGTCAGTTAATTTAGCCCAGGTCAGTGAATTTTTCTGTGTTTATTTTATAAAACTGCTTTTCCTATTTTAGTTTGTCTTTGATTAACTGATCCTATGTGATAATTTATTTTCCTGACTCAATATGATGTGGGAGCTGTTTGCACTTTGGCCAGCCCCTCTTGGGTCTCTGTGGACTCCCATGGTTCATGTGTGGGCATGGCTAGGCCTTTTGACACCACCCTGGGGCAGGGGGTGGGAGGTAAGGGTAGATCATTGCTCTCATGGCAGCTCTCCTAATATGAGGGGGTCTGCTTTCCTTGTTTTCCTCTGAGAGTCAGTGTAGAGTAATGTAAAGAAAAGAAGCTGCAGAGCCAGACCTGGGTTGGTTCAACCGCACCCAGCTGGTCCACGTGCTGGCTGGGGATCTTGAACACATTATTTCCCCTCTCTAAGACTCTGTTTCCTCCTCTGTAAAATGGAGAAAATACCCACCTCATAAGGGTTGTAAGGGTTAAACTGCGAGTGTAGGTGAAAGTACTGAGAGCAGCATGAATTCCCAGTAGTTGCTCAATAACTAGTAGTTCCCTCAGTTCTTCCCTTTGTCCGGCATGTCCATTTGCAACTGTTGCCAACTTCCTCCAACCCAAGCCAGGATATATATTACTTATGTTTAATATAGCCCATGACTTTTATTCGAGGCTGTACAGTGCCTTTTCTTTAGAAGAGAGGGATCTATTTTGGTTAGGATAGGTCCTCATTCCATTTATCCCTATGCCCTATGCACTTAGCAATTCATCATATCTCAGAGGTTGGAGCCAAAGACCCCTTTAAAGAAGCAGAGCTTCTTCTCTTATATGCTTGGAGTTTTCTTGCCTAATGGCGTATCCTGCTTTTCTGGCTTTTGTGCGTTCTAATATGAAGCGCTGCAGTTTCCTGATAGAATAAAGTCCATGTTTTTTCCCATATACTAAACTTTATCTACTTCAATCATGTTTCTCAAACTGGCCTTCCTGGGAAATATTCATTGTTGTCATCGGCAGCAGTTATTTCATAGGCATCTGCTTTGTGCAAAGCACAGCGACAGCCCATGGGAATTTGTGGTGGCTCTTTACAGTGATCAAAGGAGGTGGGTCACTGGGGACTGAAAGGGCCAGTCGCACAGTTGGTTCATGATGTGCACCTATATTCCCTGAAAGTCCATTTCAGGGCTCAGTGGCCTAAGAGTGGAGCTGGAGTAGGACACTTTCTCTCGGGGAGCTCCCCCTTCATCCTAGAATAGGATATCACTGTGGAGTCAGAACCCCCAGCTGTTTAAACATGAGAGCATAAGTAGAAAGTGATAACACTTGTACCCCCTGCTAAGATAAAAGGAGGGGACTCAGGGTTATTTAATCAGGGCATTGTGAAAACATTTAAAATTTTCTTTACATTATAGAATCATGATGAGCAAAATGAAATACAAAGTGTTGTGGAATGTATTAAATGTTGAATTGCTATAATATAAAAATAAATATTTTTAAGTTTTTAAGTTAAAAACTTGAGCTTGTTTCAATGTGTGTTAGTTTTTATCTCAGGGTTTATGCCTCTCAGGTGGTCAGTTTTCATAAAGGTTCCAAATATGCTTAAAAAGAATGTGCATTCTCCACTTGTCAGGTGTAAGGTACTCTATGTATCAGCTAGTTCAAAATTTATTCACTGTTCTGTTCAAATCTTCTGATTTCTCAACTGATTCTGTGAGCCTGATTCTTCAGTGGTCTGTAAGGTTCCCGTTATAATGACAGGAGACCCATTGTATATTTCTCCTTGTAATTCTGTTAATTTTGCCTGATACAGAGACATTATTAGGTGCATACACACTTTAGTGCATGGCCTCCTTTTGTTTATGTCCAGTTTCTGAACCTTCCAGGAGTCTCTATGAGTTCAGAACACCAACTTCTTCCTTTGAAATGCCAGTGGAAGAGTTAATGGTTAGTTTCAAAGACAGTCAGCATCGGAACAGGCACTTTATGCATTCACAGGTCTGGCGTGGTACACGTGTGGAGGAGAAGAGCAGAGATTTGCATCATGCATGCCACTTCCCACCTTGAGCCAGGCAGGGGACACACATGTGCTCCTTGGTCAGGGCTTTCCAGCCTGGCTGAGGCAGGGAGCCTAAACCACCAGACTAAACATCTCCCCTTCACTGTGCAGCTGTGGTCTTGCTGCTCTGACACCTGGGAGGAGAGTACCTTCAGGTGCCAGGAGAGCTGTACATATACATCAGTGCACATTGTGCCTGGTGACTTGAGAGTCCCAGGATCTTTTTTTTTTTTTTTAGTTAATTTTTGGAGTATGGTTGCTTTACAATGTTGTGTTAGCCTGCACTGCACAACAAAATGTATCAGCCATACACATACAGATATCCCCTCCCTTTTGGACTTCCCTCTCATTTAGGTTACCACAGTGCACTAGGTGACTTCCCTGTGCTATACAGCATGTTCCCATCAGTTGTCCATAAATGGGTGTTGAATTTTGTCAAAAGCTTTTTCTGCATCTATTGAGATGATCATCTGATTTTTATTCTTCAATTTGTTAATATGGTGTATCACATTGATTTGCATATGTTGAAGAATCCTTGCATCCCTGGGATAAATCCCACTTGATCATGGTGTATGATCCTTTTAATGTGTTGTTGGATTCTGTTTGCTAGTATTTTGTTGACGATTTTTGCATCTATATTCATCACTGATATTGGTCTGTAATTTTCTTTTTTTGTAGTATCTTTGTTGGTTTTGGTATCAGGGTGGTGGTGGCCTCGTAGAATGAGTTTGGGAGTGTTCCTTCCTCTGCAGTTTTTTGGAAGAGTTTGAGAAGGATGGGTATTAGCTCTTCTCTAAATGTTTGATAGAATTCACCTGTGAAGCCATCTGGTCCTGGACTTTTGTTTGTTGGAAGATTTTCAATCACAGTTTCAGTTTCATTACTTGTGATTGGTCTGTTCATATTTTCTCTTCTTCCTGGTTCAGTCTTGGAAGGTTATACCTTTCTAAGAATTTGTCCATTTCTTTTTTTTTTTTTTTGGCTGAGTTGGGTCTTCATTGCTACGCGCAGGCTTTCTCTAGTTGCGGTGAGTGGGGGCTACTACTCTCCGTTGCAGTGCGCACACTTCTCACTGCAGTGGCTTCTCTTGTTGCGGAGCTCAGGCTCTAGGCGCACAGGCTTCAGTAGCTGTGGAGTGCAGGCTTCAGTAGTTGTGGCGCACGGGCTTAGCTGTTCCGTGGCATGTGGGATCTTCCCAGACCAGGGCTTGAAACTGTGTTCCCTGCATTGGCAGGCAGATTCTTAACCACTGAACCACCAGGGAAGTCCATGTCCATTTCTTCCAGGTTGTCCATTTTATTGGCATAGAGTTGCTTGTAGTAGTCTCTTATGATACTTTGTATTTCTGCGGTGTCTGTTGTAACTTCTCCTTTTTCATTTCTAATTTTATGGATTTGAGTCCTCTTCCTCTTTTTTCTTGATGAATTTGGCTAAAGGTTTATCAATTTTGTTTATCTTCTCAGAGAAACAGCTTTTAGTTTTCTTTATCTTTGCTATTGTTTTCTTTGTTTCTATTTCATTTATTTCTGCTCTGATCTTTATGATTTCTTTCCTCCCACTAACTTTGAGTTTTGTTGGTTCTTCTTTCTCTAGTTCCTTTAGGTGTAAGGTTAGATTGTTTATTTGAGATTTTTCTTGTTTCTTGAGGCAGGATTATATTACTATAAACTTCCCTCTTAGAACTGCCTTTTGCTGCATCCCATAGGTTTTGGATACTTGTGTTTTCGTTGTCATTTGCCTCTAGGTAATTTTTGATTTCCTCTTTGATTTCTTCAATGATCTCTTGGTTATTTAGTAATGTATTGTTTAGCCTCCATGTGTTTCTGTTTTTTATGTTTATTTCCCTCTAATTTATTTCTAATCTCGTAGCATTGTGGTCACAAAAGATGCTTGATATGATTCCAATTTTCTTAAATTTACTGAGGCTTGATTTGTGACCCAAGATGTGATCTATCCTGGAGAAGGTTCTGTGTGCACTTGAGAAGAAAGTGTAATCTGCTGTTTTCAGATGGAGTGTCCTGTAAATATCAATTAAATATGTCTGGTCTATTGTGTCATTTAAAGCTTGCATTTCCTTATTAATTTTCTGTCTGGATGATCTGTCCATTGGTGTAAGTGAGGTGTTAAAGCCCCCCACTATTACTGTGTTACTGTCAATTTCCTCTTTTATAGCTGTTAGCATTTGCCTTACGTATTGAGGTGCTCCTATGTTGGGTGCATATATATTTATAATCGTTATATCTTCTTCTTGGATTGATCCCTTGATCATTATGTAGTGTCCTTCCTTGTCTCTTGTAACATTCTTTATTTTAAAGTCTATTTTATCTGATATGAGTATTGCTACTCCAGCTTTCTTTTGATTTCCATTTGCATGGAATATCTTTTTCCATCCCCTCACTTTCAGTCTGTATGTGTCCCTAGGTCTGAAGTGGGTCTCTTGAAGACAGCATATTGATGGGTCTTGTTTTTATATCCATTCAGTGAGCTTGTGTCTTTTGGTTGGAGCATTTAATCCATTCATAATTAAGGTAATTATTAATATGTATGTTCCTATTACCATTTTCTTAATTGTTTTGGGTTTGTTTTTGTAGGTCCTTTTCTTCTCTTATGTTTCCCACTTAGAGAAGTTTCTTTAGCATTTGTTGTAGAGCTGGTTTGGTAGTGCTGAATTCTCTTAGCTTTTGCTTGTCTGTAAAGATTTTGATTTCTCTGTCAAATGTGAATGAGATCCTTGCCGGGTAGAGGAATCTTGGTTGTAGGTTCTTCCCTTTTATCACTTTAAATATATCGTGCCACTCCCTTCTGGCTTTTAGAGTTTCTGCTGAAAAATCAGCTGTTAACCTTATGGGAGTTCCCTTATATGTTATTTGTTGTTTTTCCCTTGTTGCTTTCAATAATTTTTCTTTGTCTTTAATTTTCGCCAATTTGATTAGTATGCGGCTCGGCATGTCTCTCCTTAGGTTTATCTCCTATGGGATTCTCTGAACTTCTTGGACTTGGGTGGCTATTTCCTTTCCCATGTTAGGGAAGTTTTCAACTATAATGTCTTCAAATATTTTCTTGGGTCCTTTCTCTCTCTCTCTTCTCCTTCTGGTACCCCTAAAATGTGAATGTCGTTGCGTTTAATGTTGTCCCAGAGGTCTCTTAGGCTGTCTTCATTTCTTTTCATTCCTTTTTCTTTATTCTGTTCCATGGCAGTGAATTCCACCATTCTGTCTTTCAGATCACTTATCTGTTTTTCTGCCTCAGTTATTCTGCTATTGATTACTTCTAACGTAGTTTTCATTTCAGTGATTGTATTGTTCATCTCTGTTTGTTTGTTCTTTAATTCTTCTAGGTGTTTGTTCTTTAGTTCTTCTAGGTCTTTGTTAAACATTTCTTGCATCTTCTCAATTTTTGCCTCCATTCTTTTTCTGAGGTCCTGGATCATCTTCCTTATCATTATTCTGAATTCTTTTTCTGGAAGGTTGCCTATCTCCACTTCATTTAGTTGTTTTTCTGGGGTTTTATCTTGTTCCTTCATCTGGTATATAGTCCTCTGCCTTTTCATTCTGTCTATCTGTGAATGTGGTTTTCATTCCACAGGCTGCAGGATTGTCCCCCATTTGTTTATTTTTGTTTTAATTTTCCTTATGCTAGGAGGTGGTTTAAAAAGATGTTCCTGTGGTTTATGTCAAAGAGTGTTCTGCCTATGTTTTCCTCTTAAGTGTTTTAATAGTGTCTGGTCTTACATTTAGGTCTTTAATCCATTTTGAGTTTATTTTTGTGTATCCAGGGTCTTTCTTTCTTTTTTTTTTTTTTTTTTTTCCATTTCTATTTCTTGGAAGGCTATTTTTTTTTTTAAACATCTTTATTGGAGTATAATTGCTTTACAATGGTGTGTTAGTTTCTGCTTTATAACAAAGTGAATCAGTTATACATATGTTCCCATATCTCCTCCCTCTTGCGTCTCCCTCCCTCCCACCATCCCTATCCCACCCGTCCAGGTGGTCACAAAGCACCGAGCTGATCTCCCTGTGCTATGCGGCTGCTTCCCACTAGCTATCTATTTTATATTTGGTAGTGTATATATGTCCATGCCACTCTCTCACTTCGTCCCAGCTTACCCTTCCCCCTCCCCATATCCTCAAGTCCATTCTCTAGTAGGTCTGTGCCTTTATTCCGTCTTACACCTAGGTTCTTCATGACATTTTTTTTCCTTAGATTCCATATATATGTGTTAGCATATGGTATTTGTCTTTCTCTTTCTGACCTACTTCACTCTGTATGACAGACTCTAGGTCCATCCACCTCACTACAAATAACTCAATTTCGTTTCTTTTTATGGCTGAATAATATTCCATTGTATATATGTGCCACATCTTCTTTATCCATTCATCCGATGATGGACACTTAGGTTGTTTCCATCTCCTGGCTATTGTAAATAGAGCTGCAATGAACATTTTGGTACATGACTCTTTTTGAATTATGGTTTTCTCAGGGTATATGCCCAGTAGTGGGATTGCTGGGTCATATGGTAGTTCTATTTGTAGTTTTTTAAGGAACCTCCATACTGTTCTCCATAGTGGCTGTACCAATTCACATTCCTACCAGCAGTGCAAGAGTGTTCCCTTTTCTCCACACCCTCTCCAGCATTTATTGTTTCTAGATTTTTTGATGATGGTCATTCTGACCAGTGTGAGATGATATCTCATTGTAGTTTTGATTTCCATTTCTCTAATGATTAATGATGTTGAGCATTCTTTCATGTGGCAATCTGTATATCTTCTTTGGAGAAATGTCTATTTAGGTCTTCTGCCCATTTTTGGATTGGGTTGTTTTTTTGTTATTGAGCTGCAAGAGCTGCTTGTAAATTTTGGAGATTAATCCTTTGTCAGTTGCTTCATTTGCAAATATTTTCTCCCATTCTGAGGGTTGTCTTTTGGTCTTGTTTATGGTTTCCTTTGCCATGCAAAAGCTTTGAAGTTCCATTAGGTCCCATTTGTTTATTTTTGTTTTTATTTCCATTTCTCTAGGAGGAGGGTCAAAAAGGATCTTGCTGTGATTTATGTCATAAAGTGTTCTGCCTATGTTTTCCTCTAAGAGTTTGATAGTTTCTGGCCTTACATTTAGGTCTTTAAACCCTTTTGAGCTTATTTTTGTGTATGGTGTTAGGGAGTGTTCTAATCTCATACTTACATGCACCTGTCCAGTATTCCCAGCACCACTTATTGAAGAGGCTGTCCTTTCTCCACTGTACATTCCTGCCTCCTTTATCAAAGATAAGGTGACCATATGTGCGTGGGTTTATCTCTGGGCTTTCTATCCTGTTCCATTGATCTATCTTTCTGTTTTTGTGCCAGTACCATACTGTCTTAATTACTGTAGCTTTGTAGTATAGTCTGAAGTCAGGGAGCCTGATTCCTGCAGCTCTGTTTTTCGTTCTCAAGATTGCTTTGGCTATTCGGGGTCTTTTGTGTTTCCATACAAATTGTGAATTTTCTTGTTCTACTTCTGTGAAAAATTCCAATGGTAGTTTGATAGGGGTTGCATTGAATCTGTAGATTGCTTTGGGTAGTAGAGTCATTTTCACAATGTTGATTCTTCCAATCCAAGAACATGGTATATCTCTCCATCTATTTGTATCTTTAATTTCTTTCATCAGTGTCTTATAATTTTCTGCATACAGGTCTTTTGTCTCCTTAGGTAGGTTAATTCCTAGATATTTTATTCTTTTTGTTGCAGTGGTAAATGGGAGTGTTTTCTTGATTCCACTTTCAGATTTATCATCATTAGTGTATAGGAATGCCAGAGATTTCTGTGCATTAATTTTGTATCCTGCTACTTTATGAAATTCATTGATTAGCTCTAGTAGTTTTCTGGTGGCATCTTTAGGATTCTCTATGTATAGTATCATGTCATCTGCAAAGAGTGACAGCTTTACTTCTTCTTTTCCGATTTGGATTCCTTTTATTTCCTTTTCTTCTCTGATTGCTGTGGCTAAAACTTCCAAAACTATGTTGAATAACAGTGGTGAGAGTGGGCAACCTTGTCTTGTTCCTGATCTTAGTGGAAATGCTTTCAGTTTTTCACCATGGAGGACGATGCTGGCTGTGGGTTTGTCATATATGGCCTTTATTATGTTGAGGAAAGTTCCCTCTATGCCTACTTTCTGCAAGGTTTTTATCATAAATGGGTGTTGAATTTTGTCAAAAGCTTTCTCTGCATCTATTGAGATGATCATATGGTTTTTCTCCTTCAATTTGTTAATATGGTGTATCACGTTCATTGATTTGCGTATATTGAAGAATCCTTGCATTCCTGGAATAAACCCCACTTGATCATGGTGTATGATCCTTTTACTGTGCTGTTGGATTCTGTTTGCTAGTATTTTGTTGAGGATTTTTGCATCTATGTTCATCAGTGATATTGGCCTGTAGTTTTCTTTCTTTGTGACTTCCTTGTCTAGTTTTGGTATCAGGGTGATGGTGACCTCATACAATGAGTTTGGGAGTGTTCCTCCCTCTGCTATATTTTGGAAGAGTTTGAGAAGGATAGGTGTTAGCTCTTCTCTAAATGTTTGATAGAATTCGCCTGTGAAGCCATCTGGTCCTGGGCTTTTGTTTGTTGGAAGATTTTTAATCACAGTTTCCATTTCAGTGCTTGTGATTGGTCTGTTCATATTTCCTATTTCTTCCTGATTCAGTCTTGGCAGGTTGTGCCTTTCTAAGAATTTGTCCATTTCTTCCAGGTTGTCCATTTTATTGGCATAGAGTTGCTTGTAGTAATCTCTCATGATATTTTGTATTTCTGCAGTGTCAGTTGTTACATCTCCTTTTTCATTTCTAATTCTGTTGATTTGAATCTTCTCCTTTTTTTTCTTCATGAGTCTGGCTAATGGTTTATCAATTTTGTTTATCTTCTTAAAGAACCAGCTTTTAGTTTTATTGATCTTTGCTATCGTTTCCTTCATTTCTTTTTCATTTATTTCTGCTCTGATCTTTATGATTTCTTTTCTTCTGCTAACTTTGGGGGTTTTTTGTTCTTCTTTCTCTAATTTCTTTAGGTGCAAGTTTAGGTTGTTTATTCGAGATGCTCCTATGTTGGGTGCATAAGTGTTTACAATTGTTATATCTTCTTCTTGGATCGATCCCTTGATCATTATGTAGTGTCCTTCTTTGTCTCTTCTAATAGTCTTTATTTTAAAGTCTATTTTGTCTGATATGAGAATTGCTACTCCAGCTTTCTTTTGGTTTCCATTCGCATGGAATATCTTTTTCCATCCCCTTACTTTCAGTCTGTATGTGTCTCTAGGTCTGAAGTGGGTCTCTTGTAGACAGCCTATATATGGGTCTTGTTTTTGTATCCATTCAGCCAGTCTGTGTCTTTTGGTGGGAGCATTTAATCCATTTACATTTAAGGTAATTATCAATATGTATGTTCCTATTCCCATTTTCTTAATTGCTTTGGGTTTGTTATTGTAAGTCTTTTCCTTCTCTTGTGTTTCTTGTCTAGAGAAGTTTCTTTAGCATTTGTTGTAAAGCTGGTTTGGTGGTGCTGAACTCTCTCAGCTTTTGCTTGTCTGTAAAGGTTTTAATTTCTCCATCAAATCTGAATGGTATCCTTGCTGGGTAGAGTAATCTTGGTTGCAGGTTTTTCTCCTTCATCACTTTAAATATGCCCTGCCAGTCCCTTCTGGCTTGAAGAGTTTCTGCTGAAAGATCCGCTGTTAACCTTATGGGGATTCCCTTGTGTGTAATTTGTTGTTTTTCCCTTGCTGCTTTTAATATGTTTTCTTTGTATTTAATTTTTGACAGTTTGATTAATATGTGTCTTGGCTTGTTTCTCCTTGGATTTATCCTGTATGGGACTCTCTGTGCTTCCTGGACTTGATTAACTATTTCCTTTCCCATATTAAGGAAGTTTTCAACTATAATCTCTTCAAATATTTTCTCAGTCCCTTTCTTTTCTCTTCTTCTTCTGGAACCCCTATAATTCGAATGTTGGTGCATTTAATGTTGTCCCAGAGGTCTCTGAGACTGTCCTCAATTCTTTTCATTCTTTTTTCTTTATTCTGCTCTGCATTAGTTATTTCCACTATTTTATCTTCCAGGTCACTTATCCGTTCTTCTGCCTCAGTTATTCTGCTATTGATCCCATCCAGAGTATTTTTCATTTCATTTATTGTGTTGTTCATCATTCTTTGTTTCATCTTTAGTTCTTCTAGGTCCTTGTTAAATGTTTCTTGCATTTTGTCTATTCTGTTTCCAAGATTTTGGATCATCTTTACTATCAGTATTCTGAATTCTTTTTCGGGTACACTGCCTATTTCCTCTTCATTTGTTAGGTCTGGTGGGTTTTTATCTTGCTCCTTCATCTGCTGTGTGTTTTTCTGTCTTCTCATTTTGCTTATCTTACTGTGTTTAGGGTCTCCTTTTTGCAGGCTGCATGTTCGTAGTTTCCGCTGTTTTTGATGTCTGTCTCCAGTGGCTAAGGTTGGTTCAGTGGGTTGTGTAGGCTTCCTGGTGACTAGTGCCTGTGTTGTGGTGGATGAGGCTGGATCTTGTCTCTCTAGTGGGCAGGTCCACGTCTGTTGGTGTGTTTTGGGGTGTCTGTGCCCTTATTATGATGTTAGACAGCTTCTCTGCTAATGGGTGGGGTTGTGTTCCTGTCTTGCTAGTTGTTTGGCATAGGATGTCCAGCACTGTAGCTTGCTGGTCATTGAGTGAAGCTGGGTGCTGGTGTTGAGATGGAGATCTCTGGAAGATTTTCACCATTTGATATTATGTGGAGCTGGGAGGTCTCTTGTGGACCAGTGTTCTGAAGTTGGCTCTCCCACCTCAGAGGCACAGCACTGACTCCTGGCTGCAGCACCAAGAGCCTTTCATCCATACGGCTCAGAATAAAAGGGAGAAAAAGTAGAAAGAGAGAGAGAGAGAGAGAGAGAGGGAGGGTGGGAGGGAGGAGGAAGATAAAATAAAATAAAGTTATTAAAATAAGAAGAAAAAAATTTTTAAGTAACAAACAAAAAAAAAAACGGACAGATAGAACCCTAGTACAAATGGTGAAAGCAAAGCTATACAGACAAAATCTCACACAGAAGAATACACATAGACACTCACAAAAAGAGGAAAAGGGGAAAAAATAATAAATGTTGCTCTCAAAGTCCACCTCCTCAATTTGGGATGATTCGTTGTCTATTCAGGTATTCCACAGATGCAGGGTACATCAAGTTGATTGTGGAGATTTAATCCGCTGCTCCTGAGGCTGCTGGGAGAGATTTCCCTTTGTCTTCTTTGTTCGCACAGCTCCCGGGGTTCAGCTTTGGATTTGGCCCCGCCTCTGCGTGTAGGTCGCTGGAGGGCATCTATTCTTCGCTCAGACAGGACGGGGTTAAAGGAGCAGTTGACTCGGGGGCTCTGGTGCACTCAGGCCGGGTGGAGGGAGGGGTGCGGATGCCAGGCGAGCCTGCAGCAGCAGAGGCTGGCAGGACGTTGCACCAACCTGAGGCGCGCCGTGCGTTCTCCCGGGGAAGTTGTCCCTGGATCCCGGGACCCTGGCAGTGGCGGGCTGCACAGGCTCTCGGGAGGGTAGGTGTGGATAGTGACCTGTGTCTGCACACAGGCTTCTTGGTGGCAGCAGCAGCAGCCTTAGCATCTCATGCCCGTCTCTGGGGTCCATGCTGTTAGCTGCGGCTCGCGCCCGTCTCTGGAGTTCCTTTAAGCAGTGCTCTTAATCCCCTCTCCTCATGCACCAGGAAACAAAGAGGGAAAAGAAAGTCTCTTGCCTCTTCGGCAGGTCCAGACTTTTCTCCGGACTCCCTCCCGGCTAGCCTTGGGGCACTAACCCCCTGCAGGCTGTGTTCAGGCCGCCAACCCCAGCCCTCTCCCTGCGCTCCAACCAAAGCCCGAGCCTCAGCTCCCAGCCCCGCCCGCCCTGGCAGGTGAGCAGACAAGCCTCTCGGGCTGGTGAGTGCGGGTCGGCACCGATCCTCTGTGCGGGAATCTCTCCTCTTTGCCCTCCGCACCCCTGTTGCTGTGCTCTCCTCCGTGGCTCTGAAGCTTCCCCCAGCTCCCGCCACCCGCAGTCTCTGCCCGCGAAGGGGCTTCCTAGTGTGTGGAAACCTTTCCTCCTTCACAGCTCCCTCGCACTGGTGCAGGTCCCGTCCCTATTCTTTTGTCTCTGTTTATTCTTTTTTCTTTTGCCCTACCCAGGTACGTGGGGAGTTTCTTGCATTTTGGGACGTGTGAGGTCTTCTGCCAGCATTCAGTAGGTGTTCTGTAGGAGTTGTTCCTCGTGTAGATGTATTTCTGGTGTATCTGTGGGGAGGAAGGTGATCTCTGCGTCTTACTCTTCTGCCATCTTCCCCCTCTCTCCAGGCTGCATTTCTATACACTAACAATGAACTATCAGAGAGAGAAATAAAGGAAACAATTCCATTTACTATCGCATCAGAAAGAATAAAATACCTAGGAATAATGCTTGGTAAACTGTAAGACACTGATGAAAGAAACTGAAGACAACACAAACAGATGGAAAGATATACCATGTTGGAAGAATTAACTGGAAGAATTAATATTATGAAAATGACCATACTACCCAAGGCAACCTACAGATTCAGTGCAATCCCTATCAAAATACCAATGGCATTTTTCACAGAACTAGAACAAATAATTTTAAAATTTGTATGGAAACACAAAAGACCCTGAATAGCCAAAACAATCTTGAGAAAGAACAACAGAGTTGGAGAAATCACACTCTCTGATTTCAGGCTATGCTAGAAAGCTACAGTAATCAAAACAGTATGGTCCTGGCACAAAAACAGACACATAGATCAATGGAACAGAATAGCCCAAAAATAAACCCATGCACTTGTGGTCAATTAGTCTAAAACAAAGGAGGCAAGTTTATACAATGGAGAAAAGACAGTCTCTTCAAGTAAGTGGTGCTGGGAAAACTGGACAGCTACATGTAAAAGAGTGAAATTAGAACATTCTCTAACACCATATACAAAAATAAACTCAAAATGAATTAAAGACTTAAATGTAAGACTGGATACTATGAAACTCCTAGAGGAAAACGTAGGCAGAACACTCTTTGACATAAATTGTAGCAATATTTTTTCAATATTTGCTTTCCTCTCCTAAAGCAAAGGAAATAAAAACAAGAATAAACAAATGGGACCTAATAAAACTTAAAAGCTTTTGCACAGCAAAGGAAACCATCAACAAAATGAAAAGACAACCTACTGAATGGGAGAAAATATTTGCAAATGATATGACCAATAAGGAATTAATATCCAGAATATATAAACAGCTCATAAAACAACATAAACAACCCAGTTGTTTAAAAATGCACAGAAGCCTTTCCCACGGTGACGACCTCCCCACGAGAACATACCTCTCACAAAGGATCTCCTTCATCCCTCTCCAGAAGAGGAGAAGAGGAAACACAAGAAGAAACACCTGGTGCAGAGCCCCAATTCCTATTTCATGGATGTGAAATGCCCAGGATGCTATAAAATCACCACCATGTTTCACCATCACAAACAGTAGTTTTGTGTGTTGGCTGCTCTACCATCCTCTGCCAGCCTACAGGAGGAAAAGCAAGGCTTGCAGAAGGATGCTCCTTCAGATGAAAGCAGCACTAAAAGCCCCTGGAATCAAGATGAAGAGGAAACCATCCCAATAAACACATTTTGGATTAAAAAAAAAATGTGCAGAAGACCTAAATAGACATTTTTCCAAAGAGGAAGTGCAGATGGTCAACAGGCATGTGAAAAGAGGTTCAACCTCACTAATTATTAGGGAAATGCAAATCAAAACCACAATGAGGTATCACCTCACATTGGTAAGAATGGCTATCATCAAAAACGCTACAATTAGTAAATGCTGGAGAAGGTGTGGAGAAAAGGGAAGCCCCCTACACTATTGGTGGGAATGTAAATTGATACAGCCACTATGGAAAACAGTATGGAGGTTCCTTAAAAAACTAAAAATAGAGTTACCGTATGATCCAGTGATCTCCTGGACATATATCTGGACAAACTTATAATTGGAAAAGATACATGCACCCCAAGGTTCATTGCAGTAGCCAAGACATGGAAGCAACCTAAATGTCCATTGACAGATGAATGGATAAAAAAAGATGTGGTACATATATACAATGGAATATTACATAGCCATAAAAAAGAATGAAATAATGCCATTTGCAGCAATATGGATGGACCTAAAGATTATCATACTAAGTGAAGTAAGCCAGACAGAGAAAGACAAATATCATATGATAATGCCAAAATGTGGAATCTAAAAAAAAAAGATACAAATGTACATATTACAAAACAGAAATAGACCCACAGACATAGAAAGCAAACCCAAAGGGGAAAGAGGGGGAGGGATAAATTAGGAGTTTGGGATTAATGTATACACACTACTGTATGTAAAATAGCTAACCAACAAGGACCTACAGGAAACTATACTCAATATTTTGTAATAATATATAAAGGAAAAAATAATCTGAAAAAGAATATATATGTATAACTTCAGGTGCTATACACCTGAAACTAACACAATATTGTAAATCAACTATACTTCAATAAATTAAGACAAAAAAAGAATGAAATTTTGCCATTTGCAACAACATGTTGCACTTGGAGGGTATTATGCAAAGTGAAATAAGTCAGACAGAAGAAGACAAATACTGTATGATATCACTTATATGTGGAATCTAAAAAACAGCAAACTAGTGAATATAACAAAAAAGAAACAGACTCACAGATATAGAGAACAAACTAGCAGTTTCCAGAGGGAAGAGGGAAGGGGGGCAGGGCAATATAGGGGTAGGGGATTAAGAGGTGCAAACTATAGGTATAAAGTAAGGTGCAATGATATTATTGTACAGCACAGGGAATTTAGCCAATATTTTATAATAACTATAAATGAAGTATAACCTTTAAAAATTGTGAATCACTATATTGTATTATATTGTATATAATATTGTACATCAACTATACTTCAATAAAAAAAAAAAAAAGAATGACCAGGTAGTTCAGAAAAGCTTGAAAATACAGCCCATATGAGGAGAAAAATCAGTTGATAGAAACAGGCGTAAAGATAACACAAATGATAGAATTAGTAGGCAAAGATGTTAAAACATATTCCATATCTTCAAAAAGGTAGAAGAAAGCATGAGAATATTAAGGGAAGGCATGTAAAATATAAAAAAGAATCTATATGAAAAATAGTGTTTGAGAAGAAAAATATACTCAATGTATAAATGACAGATTAGACACTGCAGAAGAAAAAGTAGTGAACTATAAGATATATCAATAGAAACCATCTAAAAACTACTAGAAACAAATGAACAGAGTGTCCGTGAGTTCTGGGATGTCAAGCAGCCTGATACATGTGTAACTGGAGCCCCCAGAAGAGAGGGGAGGGCAGAAAAAGTTTTGAGGAAGTAACAGCCAAGATATTTTCAAGTTTGATTAAAACTATAAACCCACAGATCCCAGAATCTCAAACACAAGAAAAATGGTGAAAACTATACCACAGCACATCATAATCACTCACTTCTCACTACGCACAGGTGCTTGGCATTTGAGAGAAAAAGCAGCCTCCTATTGAGAACCACAGGAAAAGCCAGGTGTTGCAGGGCAGAGTCAGGCTTCAGGCTTCAGGTCTGCTAGGAGGTAGAGGGAAGTAAGCCAGGTGATTGGCATATGGGGTCCAGAGGGCATTATGAGAAAGATTTAAAGAGGAGATTGGCCAAGGAAGAAAAAACCCACAGCAGAATGGACGAGGACAGGAGAAAAAAAGTCTGTGGCCCATTTTAACAGTGGGTATACCTATTATACCTGGGAGATTAGGCTAGCTTTAAGTTTTCCAAGGACTTCTTGCTGTTCCCAGAAGCTTTTATTTGTTCAGGACAACACATTCCTCCTTCTGGTAAATGCTCCTTCTAACCAGGTGTGTCATGTCAGAATCATAACTTTTCACAAACCCCATCTTCTTGATCACTGTGATTCAGACAGTGGGTGAGGAGCTGATGCAAGCTAGACCGCTTGTAGCCCTTCCCTGGGAGTTTTGCCATTAGGAGCAGAGATGCCAGGTCTCATGCCCTTTTCAGTGGCAGAACTGAAGATATGGCCTGCGAATTGCTACTGGCTATGTGTCCTGACTTAGGAAGAAAGCTAGTCAGGGAGAGTAAAGCTAACTGAGGGAGGCCTGCTGGCATTCCAGTCACTTTCAGTCATCTCTGAAGCCCTCTGCACCCTGGCCCTTCCCATGCTTTGGTTATGTGAACCTCTGAATCACCGTATTTGCCTAAGTTAGTGCAACCGGTATGCTGAACATGCAGGAAACATCAGGGGATAAACACAGCCACTTTCATTGGTGTCTCTCTGTCCCCTTAAGACGTTTTCAGTGTGGGAGGTCCAGAGAACTTTTTGGTACCTCTGAGGTAATAGAAATCCCATGGTCACATTGAATCACCAATTCCAAAATTAGTGTCCTGCCTTATGGCAATGGTCATAGCTTTCTGTTTGTTCAGAGCTGCAGTGACTTCCCCTCCCTGCACAGGGCTTAGAACCAGCGGTGCCGACCCAGGGAGGGGATGTGCCCTGCTTGTCCTCCTCCTTCCACTCGTCCCCCAGTTGCTGGCTGCGGTTTTGGACCTCTCTGGAGTTGGTGGGGAAAGGAGAGGGAATGAGCAGAGAAGACACAAGATAGTGTCAGCACTCCCTGAACTGGCAAGTGTGTAAAGCTGACCCTTGTGGGGTTCTCTTGTAGACATTTTGGAGACCCCTCCATCTGGGGACCTCTCCTCTGTAGGTCTCCTGATATGGGCAATGCACTCACCAAAGCCTTGTCACTCACTCCTTCTGTAGCTCCTGGGACTCCTGGTGTCTGCTCTTGATTCTGTCTGCTGAGGACCCTTCAGCCTGCTGGATACATCTTTAGGAAAGGACCTAAAACAACCCAAACTAGCTTATTCATGCATCATTTTCTGCAACAAATTCTGGGAGTGCAGGCCAGTTGCCATGCAGCTCTATCCTTTGCAGCCAGTGCATCTTGTGTCCTTTATGTTTCTCAGGTAGAATTCAGACACCTGGCAGTCCACTGTATTCCCCATTCTTTAAGGGTTATGTTAAGCTTTTCTCACCAGGCTTGAGTAAGAGCCAAGTACTACCCATTTTTCCCCTGCAGGAAGGTGGAGTTCATAACACTGCTGTCTCCAAAGAAATTCTTCAAGTCCTCTCTCCCTTAATGTCTCACAACCAGTTCCTTTTATATTTGATGTTGGGAGAGCTTTTAGAATGATGTAACAAGTTTTCAGATATTTCCTTGGAAAATCTGCATCCTAGTCTAGCACCTCACTTCAGTGTCTGAAACTTAATCATCCTAGAGGCTTGGCTGAAACTGTCTTAGCATCTTAGCATCCTGTTGGATTTATGACCACTGTAACCAAATAATCCTGATAAGAACAGTTAACAAATATTTATTAAGTATGCAGCCACAAAAGAAAAACGCCTCCAGCCCTCTGCCAGTGTAGGACAGAGTTTACAAACTGTTAGCCTGCTGCCTGAATCCTGTCCATGGACATACTTTGGGTGATCCTCATAATCTTTCATTTTTTCTTGAATCTAGTGCCAGTATTTACAAATAGAGGAATTTTAACCTCTGGAATTTAAGATCTAGATTCCTGGCTTTAAAAAAACAGAAGATGTGGGGGCTTCCCCGGTGGCGCAGTGGTTGAGAGTCCGCCTGCCGATGCAGAGGACGCGGGTTCGTGCCCCGCTCCGGGAGGATCCCACATGCCACGGAGCGGCTGGGCCCGTGAGCCATGGCCGCTGGGCCTGCGCGTCCGGAGCCTGTGCTTCGCAACGGGAGAGGCCACAGCAGTGGGAGGCCCGCGTACCGCAAAAATAAAAACAGAAAATGTGGCGACGCTGGGACTGCATTGCTGCCTGGCATAGTTAGCTGGAGGTGGTGGAGGCTGCCCCCTTTGACAGGAGGGACTCCATTCCCTCTTGGCTCTGTGACCTGAAGCCAATGTCAGTTGCCATTTATCATCATTGGGCTCATGCAGTTACCTTTTCTTAAATTAAGGACTAAAGTGAAATATTCCTGGTACTCCCGTTTCTTAACAAAAGAGAAAAAAATAGATAGTCCAAAAGAGCCATGGAAGGGAGAGACATAATTTATTTAGAGATACAAAGTATTCTTATGTGTTTAATGTGCAGTTAGTGTGTTTGTGTACGTGTGTGTGTAAAAGACAACTTAAGATGCCATTGGAAAATAACCCATAAATATAATCATGGTTACTATACAAAAATATGTGGTGAGAAAAAGACATTTCAACAGGATTTGTTTTTAGTGCAACTAAAATAAGTTGTGTGATTTGCTGCAGGAGGGCATTACATTCTCCCACTTCCCTGGCTTATGTTATGTTCTTACTTGGCCCCTGATGTTTCAGTTTGCAGCAAGGGGAAAATATTCTCTGGCCTCTCTGCAGGGAATCAGCCAAAATGTGGATTCATTGTATATCCAAGGGGGTCTTAGCTCAGATCTGAGAAGGAGTAACAGGATAGTTTCCCCAAGGCTATGGCCACTTGGAGAAAAAGCAACAGGTGTTGGCAAGTTAATGAGGTTTTCTTTTTCATGAAATGATAAGATAGGATTGTTGAAAGAGTATTCAACTTTGAAACTAACTCTTTTGGCAAATTTTGTTTTCAGTTTATTTTTTAAATTGAAACCTTATTGATTTTTATAAGTTCCTGTTAAGCAAAGTCTGTTATCCATTTATCTGAATTAGAGCAAAACCAGAATTATTTTGAGGAAAGGCTTTCACTTGCCCAAGTATATTCTCTTAGGAAGCAAGCCTTCTGTTGAGTTGTGTGTTGGAATCGTTATATCTTCAGTTTTAAGAAGAGGAATTATTCTCTCCCTGCAGCTCTGCTGCTTATGAAAGTGTGCAGTCTGGCCTTAATTGGCCTTGCAGAGTGGCTCCTGTGAGGTTCTTGTCAGTGTGTGTAATTTCCCTCTTTTTGCCATTCATTGTTTATTAAAGACCGAGTTCTTTGAAAGCTGTGCTGCATGGCCTTTTCCAAACAGTTGTTTGGTCTTGGTATTGGGTTTTACCCTCAGATTAAGCGAGGCCAACTAACTACATTCCTAGACCACCTTATTTTGGCACAGCTACTTTACACACACACACACACACACACACACACACACACACTTTGCAATCATTGAATAAAGCTATATGAAACAATCTTATGACACTTCCTGTCATTTCTTTATACAAATATTTTTGAGGACACAGAGGAAACTTCCCTAAATTCTTAGTATCAGGAAGAGCTGGGGGTTGGGGAGGGGGGTGGGATGAATTGGGAGATTGGGATTGACATGTATACACTAATATGTATAAAATAGATAACTAATAAGAACCTGCTGTATAAAAAAAATAAAATAAAATAAAATTGCAAATCAAAAAAAAAAAAGGAAGAGCTGGGATTCTCCTGGTTTATATTATGGACACTGTAAACCATTAAAACAGTGCGTTGCCTTTAGTTTTAGCTGTGAGAAACCTTGGGGATATATCTATAATCCTCTTCCAGCAAGCACATAAAACCTTAGGACAACCACTTTTGGTATTCTTATCCTGGCTGCTTTTTACTATTTTTCCTATGCTGATTTCCCCTTTGCCTACAAGATTTTTAAAAAGATTTCTTCTTTTTAAAAATCTTGTACTTCAGGGCTTCCCTGGTGGCGCAGTGGTTGAGAGTCCGCCTGCCGATGCAGGGGACACGGGTTCATGCCCTGGTCCGGGAAGATCGCACATGCCGCGGAGCGGCTGGGCCCGTGAGCCATGGCCGCTGAGCCTGCGCGTCCAGAGCCTGTTGCTCCGCAACGGGAGAGGCCACAACAGTGAGAGGCCCGCGTACCACAAAAAAAAAAAAAAAAAAAATCTTGTACTTCAGAAAATTTTGTAAAACTGCTTCAACTTTGTTTTAGAATGAGGGAAGATATAGAGAAATTAAGTACAATATCAATGATTTATCATTTGTTGCAAACATATTACCAATTTGTTTTTAGATTTCATTTTAAATTTCCTGTCCTTTATGAAATCAGGTCTATCGCTTCTTTGTGATTGTCATGAAGAGGATCATTGCCATGGATTTGAGCACCCCTTGCTACCATATTTTTACCCCATAGTTAACATGACTGATTCAACATAAATCTTAGAGCTTATAGCTTAGAGGAAGCAGAGGTTACTTCTGACACTCTTACTTCTCCAAGGGTCCCATTTAGTGGCTAAATTTCAGTTTCAAGTACCACATTTGAACAGGAGGACAGTTATATGTCAGCATAGGAGTGGTTGGCCTATAAGGCCTGGGAAATACCTGGCATTGAACCTGGTCCTTCACAAGACAGGTGTTCAGCAAGAGTTTGGTGACTTAAATTTACTTGCGGCTTATGTGTTTGGATCTGGAAGCAGTTGCCCGCCCTTGTGGTCTGGGTCTGGGTTGGGGAGTGTAATCTACTAGTGTCAGTAGAGGCTTGACACCAGTGACATTTTCTGCTTTGTTTTTCTTTTTCAGAATATGATCGGTTGGGCTTCCTCCTGAAGTTGGACTCTAAACTGTGAGTAGAATGAGACAGTTCCTTGACTCTGTTGTAGAGAGGTCTGAGAGCTGGGGGCCAACCTCCAAGGGCCAGCTCTCATCACACCTGTGGTTGTTGGTGGATCCCTGGGGCCTCTGTCCTCAGTCTGTCAGCTGAAGCTTAGAGCACATTACAGTCTGCAGGGGCCTGGAGAGGATGAGATTGTGGGTGCAAACATAAGGCCTTAGATTTGGCTGGCACAGGAAGCTTGTTACAGAAGGAGCTCCTGCCAGGAGTTTGAAGGACAAGGAGGAAAGGCTTCTGCTGCAGAGTGGAGGATGATGGAGTCACAGCAGGAGGCATTGCAAAGCCTTTCAAAGATGCTCTGCAGCCAGACAGGCAAAGCCTTCTGTGCTCAGGCTTCCTGCATGCTTTAACTCCTGTCTCTCTCCCACAGGTCGATCCTCCCTTTCCCTTCTACTCTTCTATATGTTTTTTATCTGTGTCTGAAATCCCCTTTCCTTGCATGTCCACTAGGAAAACTTAAAGTCCACCTCCTTCCTATACAGATTTAATTGTCTCTTCCTCTGCTTCCTGTGAATTTTCTACCTCTGACACCCATTATCTCATTATACTATAATTAACTGTGTAATAGTTATTAATTTATTAAGAGCACAGGCTCGGAACCAGGCCATGCTTGGTTCAAATCCCAGATTGCCATTTACTTTCTTTGTGATTTGGGGCGGACCACTTAACCACTCTGAACCTCACTTTCACCTGTAACATGAGGACATCAGTATATCTACCTCACAGGGTCATTGTAAGGATTGAAATGAAATGGTGAATTTATGGAGGCTTTCAGATAGGTATCTAATTCTTTCAGAGTCCTTCCCTGTCCTGGCCCTCTTGGTCTCCCTAGCACCTAGGCAGCGCTGCCATATGTTTGTTAGGTGCTCAGTAAACACTGAATTCATGGCTGCATGGATGGCTGCATGGCTGCACGGATGACAGGTGGATGCCTGTGTGCTTCCCTCATTAGACTGGGTTTCCTGGAGATTGGGCTCTATCCAGTCTGCATTCGTGCCCTGCACAGGACCCCTCACGTGGTGGATGTGCAGGAAATGGTTGCAGAACTGCCTGTGGCTCCTTTCTGTGGTTAGGCATCTTTGTACACCTCTGCCCCTGTCCTGTACCAGACAGACGTGAAAGATCAGAATTGTGTCTCTTTCTTTCCTCTCTTGCATGAGACCTCGACCACAGCTGCTTCTGATAGTGACGGCTGCACCTACATACGAGGCATCAAACCCAGGGTTATTTGGCTTTCCCACTGAATTGTCTGGCATCTAGCCCCTTTTCCTGGCAACTGGCTTCTCGGCTCTGGTGCCTCATACTATGAGTTCAGGTGTTGTAATTCTCCCAGCTTTTATACATCATGGAGGCAGCCATGAGGGAAGAACAGTTTCTTCTATATACCAAGCTAGTATAGACATGTCAGTCACATGTTAACATCTAGGGAATGGGGCTTGATTATGCTGGAAATCCACAGGCTTCTTCCTTAGAAAATTCTTAATTTAGTGCTCTGGGCAAAAAACAAATCAAGCATAAGCTATAAGCAAGTGAAATGCCTCCAGAACAGAAGAGATGTAGTAATTTACCAAGTTGAATCACATTGATGAACAAAAGACATGTTATCCAGGACACGTTAACTATACTATTTAAACTGTCTTCAGCAGTGTAAGGAGGGGAATTAAGAGGACACTCCTGCCCTGCTGACCTGACAGTTGGGTGGTACATAGTAAGCGGTTGTATAGCTTTCTTTTGTGTACCAGACCAGTTCCATAAAACATTTGAGTCAACTTGGTCTTTAGCCTGGGAAACTGGCTTGGCTTCATTATATTTAACTCACAATTTAAGGTATAAGCTAGAACTTTCCTGCCTCTTACTGTAAAAACTTTTCTAATCCAATGCTATCTTCAGAACAAAGCACAGATACATGGGAAAGGTTTTTACCTGCTTCCAGGGAGAAGTTTCCAAGTTAAGGATCCTGGGTTTTGGAGGTAATTCCTTAGCAATATTCAGATCTCCCCTTATGAAGTCTTTCTCTGTTGTGTTGTGTTCTATTTCTGATGTATAGGAAAGGACCTGAACTTGGAACAGAACTGGATTTGAATTCTGCCCCTTCTGCTTAGAATTATATGACCTTGGATAATTCATTCTGGTTCTCCGAATCACAATTTTCCTTTATGAAAAACGTAGATAATAATACCCATTTCCTAAGGTTTTTATGAAGAATAAAAGAAAGCATTCTATGAGTAAATATGCAAATGTAGGAATTTCTCTTTGTTTATCTTGATTGGATTAATTTAGCATCTATAGTGTATGAATTCATATGTTCTGGAAAATTTTTAGCCATTATCTCTTTAAATTTTGCCTCTGCCCCATTCTCTCTCTACTCCTCCTCTGAAACTCTGATTCAGTGCAAGACTTTCTCATTCTAGCCTCCAGGTCTACTAACTTCCACATTTTCCATCTTTTGATCCTTTCTGCATTGAACTGGAACCCCAAAGGACTCAACTTAAGGATAAACTAGAACTAAACCTGTACCTCTAAATCAGGACTGCAGGAAACATTCCCAGAGCTCTGAGCAGATCAGGGCAGTAAGTCAATAAAAAAGAAACGCTTGATACTCACAGCCAGGGCTTTCATCACTCAGGTGATCCACGGACTTCAAGCTATGAACTCCGTCCAAGGTCTTCCAGACTGGCAGTGCCTCCAAGCTCCTGGCAGAAGCAATTGCAGTCCCTCTCTGGAGGAAGACATGAATTCCTTACAGATAACTTTTCAAGGGAATGAATAGCTCACAGGAAAAACTACTAAGCACATAAGAAAACAAGACTCCATTAAAGAGAACCATGAACAACAGACAACAGAGGGGTACCCACAAAGACTTCTGAATTTGGAATTACCAGACACAGTTTATAAAGCAATTAGATAGATTGGTTAAAGATGGCAGAGTAGAAGGACGTGCTCTCACTCCCTCCTGCGAGAGCACCGGAATCACAACTAACTGCTGAACAATCATCGACAGGGAGACACTGGAACTCACCATAAAAGATACCCCATATCCAAAGACAAAGGAGAAGCCACAATGAGATGGTAGGAGGGGCGCAATCACAATAAAGTCAAATCCCATAACTGCTGGGTGAGTGACTCACAAACTGGAGAACACTTATACCACAGAAGTCCACCCACTGGAATGAAGGTTCTGAGCCCCACGTCAGGCATCTGAACCTGGGGTCCGGCAACGGGAGGACGAATTCCTAGAGAATTAGACTTTGAAGGCTAGTGGGATTTGATTGCAGGATTTCGACAGCACTGGGGGAAATGGAGACTCCATTCTTGGAGGGCACACACAAAGTAGTGTGCACATCAGGACTCAGGGGAAGGAGCGGTGAACCCATAGGAGACTGAACCAAACCTAACTGCTGGTGTTGAAGGGTCTGCTGCAGAGGCGGGGGCTGGCTTGGCTCACCGTGGGGACAAGGACATTGGCAGCAGAAGTTCAGGGAAGTACTCTCTGGCGTGAGCCTTCCCAGAGTCCACCATTAGCCCCACCAAAGAGCCCGGGTAGGCTCCAGTGTTGGATTGCCTCAGACCAAACAACCAAAAGGGAGGGAACCCAGCTCCACCCATCAGCAGACAAGCAGATTAAAGTTTTACTGAGCTCAGCCCAGCAGAGCAACAGCCAGCTCTACCCACCACCAGTCCCCCCCATCAGGAAACTTGCACAAGCCTCTTAGTTAGGCTCATCCACCAGAGGGCAGACAGCAGAAGCAAGAACTACAGTTCTGCAGCCTGTGGAACAAAAACCACATTCACAGAAAGATAAACAAGATGAAAAGGCAGAGGACTATGTACCAGATGAAGGAACAAGATAAAACCAGAGAAAAACAACTAAATGAAGTGGAGATAGGCAACCTTCCAGAAAAAGAATACAGAATAATGATAGTGAAGAAGATCCAGGACCTCGGAAAAGGAATAGAGGCAAAGATCGAGAATATGAAAGAAATGTTTAACAAAGACCTAGAAGAATTAAAGAACAAACAAAGATGAACAATACAATAACTGAAATGAAAACTACACTAGAAGGAATCAATAGCAGAATAACTGAGGCAGAAGAACCGATAAGTGACCTGGAAGACAAAATGGTGGTATTCACTGCTGCGGAACAGAATAAAGAGAAAAGAATGAAAAGAAATGAAGACCTAAGAGACCTCTGGGACAACATTAAATGCAACAACATCGCATTATAGGGGTCCCAGAAGGAGAAGAGAGAGAAAGGACCTGAGAAAATATTTGAAGAGATTATAGTCGAAAACTTCCCAAACATGGGAAAGGAAATAGCCACCCAAGTCCAAGAAGTGCAGACAGTCCCAGGCAGGATAAACCCAAGGAGAAACATGCCGAGCCGCATAGTAATCAAATTGGCAAAAATTAAAGACAAAGAAAAATTATTGAAAGCAGCAAGGGAAAAACGACAAATAACATACAAGGGAACTTCCATAAGGTTAACAGCTGATTTTTCAGCAGAAACTCTACAAGCCAGAAGGGAGTGGCATGACATATTTAAAGTGATAAAAGGGACATATTTAAAGTGATAAAAGGGAAGAACAAAGATTACTCCACCCGGCAAGGATCTCATTCCGATTCAATGGAGAAATCAAAAGCTTTACAAACAAGCAAAAGCTAAGAGATTTCGGCACCACCAAGCCAGCTCTACAACAAATGCTAAAGGAACTGCTCTAAATGGGAAACACAAGAGAAGAAAAGGACCTACAAAAACAAACCCAAAACAATTAAGAAAATGGTAATAGGAACATACATATCTATAATTACCTTAATCATGAAAGGATTAAATGCTCCAACCAAAAGACACAGGCTCGCTGAATGGATACAAAAATAAAACCCATCGATATGCTGTCTACAAGAGACCCACTTCAGACCTAGGACACATACAGACTGAAAGTGAGGGGATGGAAAAAGATATTCCATGCAAATGGAAATCAAAAGAAAGCTGGAGTAGCAATACTCATATCAGATAAAATAGACTTTAAAATAAAGAATGTTACAAGAGACAAGGAAGGACACTACATAATGATCAAGGGATCAATCCAAGAAGAAGATATAAAAATTATACATATATATGCACCCAACATAGGAGCACCTCAATATGTAAGGCTACTGCTAACAGCTATAAAAGAGGAAATCGACAGTAACACAATAATAGTGGGGGACTTTAACACCTCACTTACACCAATGGACAGATCATCCAAACAGAAAATTAATAAGGAAACACAAGCTTTAAATGACACAATAGAGCAGATAGATTTAATTGATATTTATATGACATTCCATCTGAAAACAGCAGATTACACTTTCTTCTCAAGTGCGCACGGAACATTCTCCAGGATAGATCACATCTTGGGTCACAAATCAAGCCTCAATAAATTTAAGAAAATTGAAATCATATCAAGCATCTTTTCTGACCACAATGCTATGAGATTAGAAATCAATTACAGGGAAAAAAACGTAAAAAACACAAACACATGAAGGCTAAACAGTATGTTACTAAATGACCAAGAGATCACTGAAGAAATCAAAGAGGAAATCAAAAAATACCTAGAGACGAATGACGATGAAAACATGACGATCCAAAACCTATGGGATGCAGCAAGAGCAGTTCTAAGAGGGAAGTTTATAGCTATACAAGCCTACCTCAAGAAAAAAGAAAAATCTCAAATAAACAATCTAACCTTACACCTAAAACAGCTAGAGAAAGAAGAACCAACAGAACCCAAAGTTAGTAGAAGGAAAGAAATCATAAAGATCAGAGCAGAAATAAATGAAATAGAAACAAAGAAAACAGTAGCAAAGATCAATAAAAGTAAAATCTGGTTCTTTGAGAAGATAAACAAAATTGATAAACCATTAGCCAGACTCATCAAGAAAAAGAGGGAGAGGACTCAAATCAATAAAATTCGAAAGAAAAAGGAGAAGTTACAACAGACACCACAGAAATACAAAGCATCCTAAGAGACTACTACAAGCAACTCTATGCCAATAAAATGGACAACCTGGAAGGAATGGAAAACTCTTGGAAAGGTATAACCTTCCAAGACTGAACCAGGAGAAATAGAAAATATGAATAGACCTATCACAAGTAATGAAACTGAAACTGTGATTAAAAATCTTCCAACAAACAAAAGTCCAGGACCAGATGGCTTCACAGGTGAATTCGATCAAACATTGAGAGAAGAGCTAACACCCATCCTTCTCAAACTCTTCCAAAAAATTGCATGGAAGGAACACTCCCAAACTCATTCTATGAGGCCACCATCACCCTGATACCAAAACCAGACAAAGATACTACAAAAAAAGAAAATGACAGACCAATATCACTGATGAACATAGACGCAAAAATCCTCAGCAAAATATTAGCAAACAGAATCCAACAACACATTAAAAGGATCATACACCATGATCAAGTGGTATTTATCCCAGGGATGCAAGGATTCTTCAATATACGCAAATCAATCAATGTGATACACCATATTAACAAATTGAAGAATAAAAACCATATGATCATCTCAATAGATGCAGAAGAAGCTTTTGACAAAATTCAACACCCACTTATTATAAAAACTCTCTGGAAAGTGGGCATAGAGGGAACCTACCTCAACATAATAAAGGCCATATACGACAGACTAACCCACAGCAAACATCATTCTCAGTGGTGAAAAACTGAAAGCATTTTCTCTAAGATCAGGAACAAGACACGGATGTCCACTCTCGCTGCTATTACTCAACATAGTTTTGGAAGTCCTAGCCATGGCAATCAGAAAAGAAAAAGAAATAAAAAGAATCCAAATTGGAAAAGAAGAAGTAAAACTGTCACTGTTTGCAGGTGACATGATACTATACGTAGGGATTCCTAAAGGTGCCACCAGAAAACTACTAGAGCTAATCAATGAATTTGGTAAAGTTGTCAGATACAAAATTAATGCACAGAAATCTGTTGCATACCTATACGCTAATGATGAAAAATCTGAAAGAGAAATTAAGGAAACATTCCCATTTACCATTGCAACAAAAAGAATAAAATACCTAGGAATAAACCTACCTAGGGAGACAAAAGAGCTGTATGCAGAAAACTATAAGACACTGATGAAAGAAATTAAAGATGATACCAACAGTTGGAGAGATATACCATGTACTTGGATTGGAAGAATCAATATTGTGAAAATGACTCTACTACCCAAAGCAATCTACAGATTCAATGCAATCCCTGTCAAATTACCAATGGCATTTTTTACAGAACTAGAACAAAAAGTCTTAAAATTTGTATGGATATGCAAAAGACCCCTAGTAGCCAAAGCAGTCTTGAGGGAAAAAAACAGAGCTGGAGGAGTCAGACTCCCTGACTTCAGACTATACTACAAAGCTACAGTCATCAAGACAATATGGTACTGGCACAAAAACAGAAATATAGATCAATGGAACAGGATAGAAAGCCCAGAGATAAACCCACGCACCTATGGTCAACTAATCTATGACAGCAGAGACAAAGATATACAATGGAGAAAAGACAGTCTCTTCAATAAGTGGTGCTGGGAAAACTGGACAGCTACATGTAAAAGAATGAAATTAGAACACTCCCTAACACCATACACAAAAATCAACTCAAAATGGATTAGAGACCTAAATGTAAGACCAGACACTATAAAACTCTTAGAGGAAAACATAGGAAGAACACTCTTTGACATAAATCACAGCAAGATCTTTTTTGATCCACCTCCTAGAGTAATGGAAATAAAAACAAAAATAAACAAATGGGACCTAATGAAACTTCAAAGCTTTTGCAAAGCAAACTACAAACAAGACGAAAAGACAGCCCTCAGAATGGGAAAAGATATTTGCAAATGAATCAACAGACAAAGAATTAATCTCCAAAATATATAAACAGCTCATGCAGCTCAATATTAAAAAGACAAACAACCCAATCAAAAAATGGGCATAAGACCTAAATAGACATTGCTCCAAAGAAGACCTAAAGATGGCCAAGAAGCACATGAAAAGCTGCTGAACATCACTAATTATTAGAGAAATGCAAATCAAAACTACAGTGAGGCATCACCTCACACCAGTTAGAATGGGCATCATCAGAAAATATACAAACAACAAATGCCAAAGAGGGTGTGGAGAAAAGGGAACCCTCTTGCACTGTTGGTGGGAATGTAAATTGATACAGCTGCCATGGAGAACAGCATGGAGGTTCCTTAAAACCTAAAAATAGAACTACCATACGACCCAGCAATCCCACTACTGGGCATATACCCAGAGAAAACCATAATTCAAAAAGACACATGCACCCCAATGTTCATTGCAGCACTATATACAACAGCCAGTTCGTGGAAGCAACCTAAATGCCCATTGACAGACAAATGGATAAAGAAGATGTGGTATGTACATACAGTGGAATATTACTCAGCCATAAAAAGGAACGAAACTGGGTCATTTGTAGAGACATGGATGGATCTACAGACTGTCATACAGAGTGAATTAAGTCAGAAAGAGAAAAACAAATATCATATATTAACGCATATATGTGGAACCTAGAAAAATGGTACAGATGAACCAGTTTTCAGGGCAGAAATTGAGACACAGATGTGGAGAACAAACATATGGATACCAAGGGGGGAAAGTGGTGTGGGTGGGTGGTGGTGGTGTGATGAATTGCGAAATTGGGATTGACATATATACACTAATATGTATAAAATGGATATTTAGTAAGAACCTGCTGTAAAAAAAAATAAAATAAAGTTCAAATATTCAAAAAAATAAAGCAGTTAGATATACTCTATTTAAGGAAATAAAGATAATATTGAACTATACAGATGTAATAGGGAACTATAAAAAGCAAAACATTAGATTGGAAAAACAAAACTAATAGAATTGAGAAATACAGTGACCAAAATTAAAAATTCAGTAGAAGGATTTAGCAACAGATTAGATACAACTGAGGACAGAATCAGTGAACTGGAAGTTAAGTCAGAATAAATGACCTGTAACAAGGTTGGCCAGCTCTTTTTGTAAAGAGTCAACTGGTCAATATTTCTGAGTTTGGGGGACTTTGTTGTCTCTGTCACAACTACTCATCTCTGCTGCTGTAACATGAAAGCAGCCATAGAGAACACATAGACAAATGAGTATGGCTGTAGCTATATTCCAACAAAACTTTGTCTATGGACACTGAAATTTTAATTTCATATAATTTTTATGTCATTAAATATTATGCTTCTAATTTTTAAACCAACCATTAAAATGTAAAAGACATTCTTAACTCACCGACAATACACAGAACAGATAGTGGGTCAGATTTGCCTCACAAATCATACTTAGCTGGCCCTTCACTGAGAATGCAGCAGATACATCTGCATGAGAATGGCCTCCCCACCCCAGGTGTTTTCTATTCTTAAGAACCTATTACAGTTGACCCTTGAACATTTGAACTGCAGTGCATCCACTTATATGTGGATTTTTTTCAACAGTACCTACTACAGTACTACATGATCTGTGACTGGTTGCATCTGAGCCTGCAGAATCATGGCTGTGGAGGAACTGCATATATGGAGGGCTGACTATAAGTTATATGTGGATTTTTGACTGCATGCAGGGTCAGTGCCCCTAATCATGTTGTTGTTCAAGGGTCAACTGTTTATAGAAATACACTTAAAATATCTCTATATCCAATGACACTCCAAGAACCTGGAAATAGATGTCTTAGATTTTTTTGGTCTTCATTATATTCTTTTAATTATGTCTTTGTGGAATAAATGGTTTCTATTTCCTTTGAGAATTCCCTGCTACTTGTATCTTCACGACAGAATCACTTGTCAGTGCTGTGAAGATTATTTAAAATACTTATATGCAGTGAGCTGTACAAAACCTTGTCTTTTAACTGCAAACTCTATTGTTCAGGAGGGCAATATTTTTTGGAGGTTAAAAATGTGGGCTGTGCTGGGCTTCCCTGGTGGCGCAGTGGTTAAGAATCTGCCTGCCAATGCAGGGGACACGGGTTTGAGCCCTGGTCCTGGAAGATTCCCACATGGCGCAGGACCACTAAGCCCCTGCGCCACAACTACTGAGTCTGTGCTCTACAGCCCGCGAGCCACAGCTCCTGAGCCTACGTGCCACAACTAGTGAAGCCCACGTGCCTAGAGCCTGTGCATTGCAACAATAGAAGCCACTGCAACGTGCACCACAATGAAGAGTAGTCCCCACTCGCCACATCTAGAGAAGCATTGCTTCTGAGCACAACAACGAAGACCCAACACAGCCAAAAATAAAAATAAAATAAATAAATTTATTAAAAAAAAATGTGGGCTGTGGAGTCAGATTTTGATTTTTAAAGCCCAGTTCCACATCTTACTAGTTATAATCTTGAGCGAGTTATTTAACTGTTATTGCTCAGTTTCTTACTATAAAGTGGGATCATAATAATTGCCCAAGTATGAGATTCAACCTATCCATTTACCTTTGTTGGTGTCTGGTAAACTGGGAAGGCTATAGCCCCAAAATCAAACCTTAACCTCAGCTTGCCTCCTGCTTCTTGCCCCAGATTTCATTTCTTCGACTCATTCATTTAGCAAATATTTCGTGAGTACCAACTATGTGCTTTGTAATTGGGATAAAACCGTGAAATTTTTAAGCCATATGAACAGCCTTGTAAGCTTGATTGGAAAGGATGTCTTGTGAGCTGAAGTCTTAGTGAAGGGGGAGAGAGTAAATGAGAACAGCAAGGGAGGGTAGGAGGTAGTATTTCTGGATAGCATGAGCAATGAACAGGTTTTCTTTTCTTTTTTTTAAGGAAGGTGACATACTGGTGACTCGGAAGCATAAATGGAGTACAAGGAGGTTATGAGGGGCCTTCAGGTGCATGGGGTATAGAAGAAAGAGCAGCCTCCATCACATAGGGCTGTAGAGGAAATGGTGTTTTCAGTGAAGACCCAGGTTTCTATGAAATTAGAAGATGGAAGGAACATTCACTGAAGAAGTCGAGGCTTCATGGAAGACAGTGGAAAGTTAGAATATGGTGAGGTGGGAGAGAAGTGGGAGATTGAACCATGAAGAAGAAGGAGACAGCAGTGACTTGAGCATGAGAAAACTGATGAGGATGTCATTGAGGGAGTGAATAACCAGGATGTGAGGCTGGCGTGTTGGGTTTTGTTGGCCTCAAAGTTGTCCAAGAATTAACCTTGTGTTCCCTGGGGGGTAGGCTCTCAGGCTGCTCAGTGCAGTCAGCTGCAGCCCAATGGGATGATGCCTCCAGAGGGTTCAAGTCTGGTCCCTGGAGAGGCTCTGGCTTCCCAAAAAGGAGTCTACTGTTCAAAGTGGAGGGTCCTAAGGAAAGGCTCAGGGCTACAGTCTGCTGCCCAGACATCGAGGTAAGCGCTTCCTCATTCATTCAACAGCTTCCTTGAGCAGCTACTGTGTATCATGTTCTATGCTCTGAGGATATACCAGTGAGCAAGGTGGTCAGTAAACAAAAGGTGTGATAAACAAGTAACGTTTTCAGTGTCTTGGAAGGTGATGAGTGCTATGAAAGAAAATAGAGCAGGACAAGGGAATGCTGGAGAAGAGATTGCAAGTTTAAATGGGACGGTCAGGGCAAGCCTCAATGAAAGGTAGATTTGAGCAAAGACTCAGTGGAAGAGAGGGAGTTAGCCCTGCCTGTATCTGGAGGCAGAGCACTCAGACAACACCCTAAGGAAATCTCAGTCTTGGTTATGAGGAACATGACACCGGAGCTGGGGAATGTGCCCATTAGTCCAGCAGAGACAGGAACCATCTGGAGTCTTGAAGGTGCCAGATCCTGGTGTCCAGGTGTGTTTTTCCTGAGCTGATGTCAGCGTTCTGGAAGCTGATTTAATTAAATGGTGGTGTCATCTGTTTCAGCTGGGTGTAGGTGGGTGCTCCGTGTGCTGGGAAAGCTCCTGTCTGTATGATGTTTTATGGTTGCCATGTGGGCAAGAGCATGGAGGCGTTAATGCTCAGTCTCATTTCATAAGGAATTCCTTGTGAAGACAAGGATATAGGAGCCAAAACTAACAACTTTTAACCCCCAAAGGCTTGTGAAAACCAAGCCAATTGTGAAAGACCTATAAACATAGGGCAGTCTACAATACACCCTGAGGCATAGCTTACTATTTCCAGAACAGCCTGTCAAGTTCCCTATGGCTGCATGGGGAACTTTCCCCTGTGGGGAAAGTGTTTATTGAGCACCTACCATATGCCAAAAGCCAAATTCCTACTTTGTAGCTCACCTGGAGCTCTCAGCACTGTGGTTCTTAACCTTGACTGAATACTGGAATCACCTGGGGAGCTTAAGAAATTACTGACACCTGCCTCCCGCCCCCTAGAGATTCTGAAGTCATTGGGTTGAGGTGTAGCCTGGGCTTTGGGATTTTTAAAGCTCCCCATATGAGTCTAATACTGCTCTAAAAGATTCCATATCCTGTCTGAGGAACTCTTCACTTTCCCAGGTGATTGATACCAAAAATAAACTCACCTTTGAGGTGAGGCCCCTGCCTGTACATAGGACATGTCTATATACAGTGTTTCTCAGCACAGGACTTCACCACCCAGAGATTCTGATTTAGTTGATCAGGAATCAGCCTCAGTTACCTTAATGTTTAAAAGTTCCACCAGGTGATTCTAACATGCCAGGGTTGAGAACCAGGGTATAGCCTTCAAGCCTATCACTATAACCATATTTGAATACAGCATAATGACTACCGCAGAATGTAGTAGTAGTTATGTTAGGACAGTTGGATTGTGAGTACTTTATTCCTTTTGAGTTTACCTTTTCTGTATTGTCCTTATATACCTTTAAAATGAAAAAATATATCTGGATGGGCCTTCTTTTCTGTAATTAAAAAAAAAGAAAACTTTCGGGACTTCCCTGGTGGTCCGCATTTCCACTGCAGGGGGCGTGGGTTCGATTCCTCACTGGAGAACTAAGATTTTACATGGCACGTGGCGCAGCCAGAAAAATAAAACCCCAAACCGCCCCCCCCCAAAAAATGCAAACTTTCATTATGATCTCTAGGTCTCTAAATACTATTTTCAAAACTCCATTTTATATTAATTTTTGGTTACCAGCCCTTTCTCTAGTTTTTTTCTTCATGGTCTTTTAAAATCTGAATCAATTGAAGAGTTTGCTGTAAATTCTATTGGCCTATTTAAATAGTTCTTCATTATCTATACTGGGAATAAATATTTGTGTAAAAACTTAATATCTGTCTTTTCTATGCTGTCAAAGCTCCAAGAGGTCTAAGGATGAGACATGATAAGTCTGGAGGAATGAGCAGACCAAATCATGCAGGGCTTTAGCGATAACAATAAGAAGTTTGGGCTTCATCTTGAAGGCAAAAGGTGGCATCAAAGTATTTTAAGCAGTTGAAAAGCATTAGTTTTGACTTGTAGGAAGGTGATTTTGCCTGTGGGAAGGTAGATGGGTTGGAGAGGAGCAGAAGTGGAAAGGGAAATAAGACTTAGGAGACCTTCATAGAAACAAAGAGTAGGGGGGCTTCCCTGGTGGTGCAGTTGTTAAGAATCCCCCTGCCAATGCAGGGGACACGAGTTCAAGCCCTGGTCCGGGAAGATCCCACATGCCGCGGAGCAACTAAGCCCGTGCACCACAACTACTGAGCCCACATTCTAGTGCCCATGAGCCACAACTACTGAGCCCACGTGCTGCAACTACTGAAGCCTGCGCACTCTAGTGCTGGTACTCTGCAACAAGAGATGCCACTGCAATGAGAAACCCGCATACTGCAACGAAGAGTAGACCCTGCTCGCCGCAACTAGAGAAACCCCACCCTCAGCAACGAAGACCCAACGCAGCCATAAATAAATTAATTTAAAAAAAAGAAACAAAGAGCAGAAATCAGTAGAGAAAATCAATAAAACCAAAAGCTGATTCTTTGGCAATATTAATAAAAGCAGTAAACCTCTAGCCAGGCTAGCCAAGAAAAAAAGAGAGAAGACACAGATTACTAATATCAGAAATAGAAGAAGGATCATCACTACTGATCCCATGGATATTAAAAGCGTTAATAAAGGAATATTATGAGCAACTCTGTGCCCACAAATTTGGTAACTGAGGTGCAATAGACCAATTCCTTGGAACACACAAACTACCAAAACATACAAGAAGACATAGATCATCTGAAGAGGCCTATATCTACCAAGGAAATTGAATCAATAATTAGTAACCTTCCAGAAAACCAGGCTCAGATGGTTTCACTGGTGACTTCTATCAGACACTTAAGGAAAAGATGATACCAATTCTCTACAATCTCTTCCAGAAAATAGAAGCAGAGAATGTTTCTAACTTGTTCTGTGAAGCCGCATTACCCTAAAACCAAAACCGGATAAAGCCATTCTCAATTACAGACCAATATCTCTCATGAACATAATGCAAAAATTCTCAACAAAATATTAGCATATTGAATCCAATGATGTACAAAAAGAACCACACACCTAAATGAAGTGGGATTTATTCCAGATATGCAAGGTTGGTTCAACATTAGAAAATCAATTACTGTATTGCATCACATCAACAGGCTAAAGAAGAAAAATCATATCATATCTATAAGATGCAGAAAAGCGCTTGATACAATCCAACATTCAATCGTGATTTTAGGAAAAACTCTCAGCAAAATAGGAATGGAAAGAAACTTGCTCAATAAGATAAAGAACATCTACAAAAAATCTACACCTAACATCATGCTTGATGATGAGAAACTAGATGCTTTCCCCCTAAGTTTGGGAAAAGGCAAGAATGTCCCTTTTTACTACTCCTATTCAGCATTATACTGAAAGATCTAGCTAATTCAATAAGACCAGTAAAGGAAATAAAAGGCATAGATATTAGGAAGGAAGGATTAAAACGGTCTTTGTTCACAGATGACATGATTGACTATGTAGAAAATCCCAGAGAACTGGCAGAAAACTCCTGGAACTAACCAGCAGTTATAGCACTATTCCAGGATACAAGGTTAATATACAAAAGTCAGTTGCTTTCCTATATACCAGCAATGAACAATTGGAATATGAAATTAAAAACATAATATCATTTAAATTATCACACACAAAAAGAAATACTTAGGTATAAATCTAAATATATTGATATATATAAATTTATATATATAATTATAAGACTCTGATCAGAGAAATCTAGATAAATTGAGAGCTATTCCATGTTCATGGATAGAAAGATTCAATATTGTTTAAATGTCAGTTCCTCCTAACTTGATCTATAGATTCAACGTAATCTCAGTTAAAATCCCAGCAAATTATTTTATGGATATCAACAAACTTATTCTAAAGTTTATATGGAAAGGCAAACAACTGAGAATAGTCCACATAATACTGATAAAGAAGAACAAAGTTGAAGGACTGATGCTACGTGACATTAGACTTAAGATAAAGCTACAGTAATTAGGACAGCATGGTATTGGCAAAAGAATAGACAAACAGACCAATGGAACAGAATAGAGAGTCCAGAAATAGAAATACACCAATATAGTCAATTGATCCTTGACAAAGGAGCAAAGGCAATTCAACAGAAAAAAAAGGATCATCTTTTCAACAAGTGATGCTAGAACAATTGGACATCCATATGTAGAAACTAAATCTTTCACCTTACACTTTTCATGAGAATTAACTCAAAATGGAATCTAATAGACCTAAATGTAAAACACAAAACTTCTAGAATATAACAGGAGAAAATCTGTGTGAACTTGGATTTGGCAATGAGTTTTTGGATACAAAACCAAGAGTACAATTCATGAAAGAAAAAATCAATAACTTGACTTACTGAAATTAAAACCTTTTGTTCTGTGAAAGACACTGATAAAATAATGAAAAAACAAGCCACAAACCAGAAAAAAATACTTACAAAACAAGTTTGATTTTTAAAAGACTTTCATTCAAAATATACAAAGAACTCTTAAAACTCAGCAATAAGAAAAACAACCAACCCAGTTAAAAACGGGCCAAAGACTTTAACAGACACCTCATCTGACAAGATGTATACAGATGGCAAATAAGCATATGAAAAGACGCCCATATCTCATGTGTCATTAGGGAAATGCAGATTAAAACAAGAATAAAATATCACCACACCTATTAGAATGGCTAAAATACAAAATACTGACACATCAAATGTTGGCAAGGATGTGGAGCAACAGGAAGTCTCATTCATTGTTGTCAGGAATGCAGAATGGTTCAGCCATTTTGGCAACATATTAAAAAGCTAAACATAGTCTGACCACATGATTTAGCAATTACTGTTGTAGGTATTTACCCAATTGAGCTGAAAACTTATGTCTATACAAAACTGCACACAGTGGCACAGTATGGCACAAATGTTGCACATTGCTCCGGTTTATACAGTAATAAGGGCCTTTTTGTTTAATTATCTTTAAAAAATCATAGTCGCCAACAACTGGAAGCAACCGAGATGTGCTTCATTAGGTGAATGGATAAACAAGCTGTAGTACATCCAGACAATGGAGTATTATTTGGCTCTAAAAAGAAATGCACTATCAAGCCATGAACAGGCATGGAGGAACCTTAAATACATGTTGCTAAATGAAAGAAGCCAGTCTGAAAAGTCTACATACTATATGGTTTCAACTGTATGACATTGTGGAAAAGGAAAAACTATGGAGACAGTAAAGAGATCAGTAAATACTATGCTACAGATCTTATGAGATTTATTTAGCCTTTCCACTGAGCTCAGTTATGCAGTGGCATGCCAGTTGAAGACAAGTCCCTGTATATGAGATGTTGGCTTCATCTCAGCGGCCCTCCTTCCCTGTTCCCAGGAGTCTCCTGATCTTCCTGCCGATAGGGCAGAAGTTTGGAGACAGCCAAGTGAGTTGGAGAGAATAATCCAAGTAAGAAAAATTTTAAAAAAACAGTTTTTTTCTTCATTAAATTAGTGAAATGGGGACTTCCCTGGTGGCGCAGAGGTTAAGAATCCACCTGGAAATGCAGGGGACACGGGTTCGGGCCCTGGTCCGGGAAGATCCCACATGCTGTGGAGCAACTAAGCCTGCGCACCACAACTACTGAGCCTGTGCTCTAGAGCGCGCGAGCCCCAACTACTGAGCCCGTGAGCCACAACTACTGAAGCCCACGCACCTAGAGCCTATGCTCCGCAACAAGAGAAGCCACTACAACAAGAAGCCCACGCACCACAACGAAGAGTAGACACTGCTCGCTGCAACTAGAGAAAGCCTGCGTGCAGCAACGAAGACCCAGTGCAGCCAAAAATAAAAAATAATTAATTAATTAATTAAAAAAATATTAGGGGCTTCTCTGGTGGCGCAGTGGTTGAGAGTCCGCCTGCCGATGCAGGGGACACCGGTTCCTGCCCTGGTCCGGGAAGATCCCACATGCCGCGGAGCGGCTGGGCCCGTGAGCCATGGCCGCTGAGCCTGCACGTCCGGAGCCTGTGCTCAGCAATGGGGGAGGCTGCGGCAGTGAGAGGCCCGCGTACCGCAAAAAAAAAAAAAAAAAAAAAAAATTAGTGAAATTATGATGATAATTCAGGTGGTCTAGAAGTAGAAAAAGCGGAAGTCAAACATTAAAACAGTAGGAATAGTTACTGACATTTGTATAGCCTTTCAAAGAATGTTCTGTCCTACATTGTTGCAGGAAATCATTTGATCTTCCCACCAGTCCTGTATTTATTAAAGCTATTTTAAGAGTTAAGAGAACCGATTATCTCATGCCTGAGGTTACACAACTAGTAAGTGGAAGAGCTAGTTACTTAAACTCCGGTCTTTTTACCTTTAAGCCCACTCTTCTTTCTACCAAAGAAAGCAAAGGCTTTGGTGAGAATAAAGGATGGGTTTAAGAGTCAGTTTCTGTTGTCAAAAATGATAATGATACTTACCCCAGAGTAGGGCTGCTCCAAGGGTGTGCAGAGTCCTGGCTAATATTTTTGTAAGGTCTCTGCTGTATAAATAAGTTGATGGGTCCATGTGAGATGTAATGACTCATTAATGAGGATTTAGAACAATAGGGAAAGAAGAGATACTTATGTATGTGTATATTATCCAATCAGTGCACATGAAGTTTCTTCAGAGTATCCAGATACCCCTTCTTTCTGTTCAGGTTCAGGAACCATCTCATCATGTTTTCTTTATTGTCAGGTGCATCATTCCTGGCTAATTTCACATCTCCCACCATAAGAAAAAGGTAGCAGTACTGTTATTATTTACAGTGCCATGGCTTTCTGGAACCTGTTTTATAGAAACAATATAGATCTTCTTGTCTCTTCAGTTCTCTAGTACCCTTTATTTCATACTGGTTACATCATTACTCTTCTCTTTTTTTAACATCTTTATTGGAGTATAATTGCTTTACAATGGTGTGTTAGTTTCTGCTGTATAATAAAGTGAATCAGCTATACATATACATACATCCCCATATCTCCTCCCTCTTGCTTCTCCCTCCCACCCTCCCTATCCCACCCCTCTAGGTGGTCACAAAGCACGGGGCTGATCTCCCTGTGCTATGCAGCTGCTTCCCACTAGCTATCTATTTTACATTTGGTAGTGTATATATGTCCATGCCACTCTCTCACTTTGTCCCAGCTTACCCTTCCCCCTCCCCGTGTCCTCAAGTCCATTCTCTATGTCTGCGTCTTTATTCCTGTCCTGCCCCTAGATTGTTCCGAACCTTTATTTTTTTTTTAAGATTCCATATATATGTGTTAGCATACGGTATTTGTTTTTCTGTTTCTGACTTACTTCACTCTGCATGACAGTCTAGTTCCATCCACCTCACTACAGAGAACTCAGTTTCGTTTCTTTTTATGGCTGAGTAATATTCCTACATCATTACTCTTGATGCCACATTACCCTTATCCTTCATGCTGCCCACAAATACTGGCTTCCAGTGACTCTGAAAGGTTGTGACTGTGCTTTGCTGACAATGACCACAAATGCAAGTCTTACCCAGAGTATGAAGGGGAAATGTGAACTGTAATTAGTTTGTGGTCATGTTAAATTTACCATTTGAAACTATCAAGACTGAATCATGAAGAAATAAAAATCCAAACAGACCAATTACTAGTAAGGAGATTGAATCAGTAGTCAGAAACCTCCCCCCAAAAAAAGTCCAGGACCAGATGGCTGGTGAATTCTACCAAACATTTAAAGAAAAAATACCAATCCTTCTCAAATTTTTCCAAAACATAGAAGAGGAAGGAACACTTCCAAACTCATTTTATGAGGCCAGCATTATCCTGATACCAAAACCAGACAAAGGCACTACAAGAAAAGAAAATCACAGGCCACTATCTTTGATGAACACAGATGCAAAAATCCTCAACAAAATTTTAGCAAACAGAATTCAACAATACATTAAAATTCAACATACACTGTGATCAAGTGGGATTTATTCCTGGGATACAAGGATGGTGCAACATCCATAGATCAATCAATGTGATAAACCACATTAATAAAATGAAGAGAAAAAAAGCATATGATCATCTCAGTAGATACAAAATAAGCATGTGACAAAATTCAACATCCATTCATAATAAAAATTCTCAACAAAGTGGGTATAAAGGAAATGTACCTCAACATAATAAAGGCCATATATGATAAACCCACAGATAACGTCATACTCAATGGTAAAAAAGCTGAGTCTTTCCTCTAAGATCAGGAACAAGACAAAGATGGCCACTCTCACCACTTTTATTCATTGTAGTACCAGAAGTCCTAGCCAAAGCAATTAAGAAAGAAAAAGAAACAAAAGGCATCCAATTTGGAAAGGAAAAAGTAAAACTGTCTGTATTTAGAGGTGACAATAGTATAAATAGAAAATCCTAAAGATTCCACCAAAAAAAAAAAAAAACCTGTTAGAATGATTTTTAAAAATTCAATAAAGTTGTAAGATACAAAATCAATATACTAAAATCAGTTGTGTTTCTATACACTAATAATGAACTATCAGAAAGAGAAATTAAGAAAACAATCCCATTTACAATTGCATCAAAAAGAATAAAATACCTTGGAATAAATTTAGCTTAGGAGGTGAAAGGCTTTTTACAATGAAACTATAAGACACTGATGAAGGTAATGAAGAAGACACAAGTAAATGGAATGATATTTTGTACTCATGGATTGGAAGAATTAATATTGTTAAAATGTTTATAGTATCTAAAACAACGTACAGAGTCAGTGCAATCCCTACCAAATTTTATCATTTGAAATTTTATAGTGTAAACGGAGAATAGCACATCTTCCAACCATGCTTCTCTTGGACTCTTTTAGCCCCACATGCCTAGGTCTAAGGGCTGTACTCCTTAAAGGATTATTGTAAAGTTACATTAGATAATTATGTCAACTGTGTGTGTGTGTGTGTTTTAATAAAATGTAGAAACAAAATTGAATTGGAGCAGTTGCAAGAGATTCCTGGTGGAAAGTGTCGGTGAGAATTGCATATACAGCTCAGGCTAAAGCGTTTGCAAGAGCTTACTAGAGAGCATCCTCCCAGACAAAATGAAGTAAATTACAAGGCCCTGGAGACAAAGATAAACTGCAGTAATGTCAGCTCCAGAATCACTGATCAAAGAGCAGAGTGGCTGATTTGTTGAGAAGATACTGCAGTGCCCAGTAGCAAGAGCTGAAAGGCAGGGCCTCCAGAGCTGAGAAATACCCCAAATTCCAGATCACGCAAATCAAGCAGTCCCTCTTCTCTTAAAGTGATAGAAGAGACATGAGACAGTGCCTCCATGTTTATCACAGATCACTGTAAGTGAGGCAAAACCGTATAGAAGCCCAAGTCTGCAGTGGAGTTCACAAAGAGCAAAGGGTCAGTGATGCCCAGGGCAGGATGGATTGGCACACCCCAAATGTGGGTGAATGAAGAGACGGTTGATAATTCAGGAAGAGCCAGCAGACCTGTAATCGTGGGGGAGAGGCAGTCAGAGGAGATAGAAATTGTCCTTAGGGAGAAAACTTTCCATCTTGGAGCTTGAAAGGCTCTATGGCAGTATTAAATAACCTTTCTTACATAAAGGCTATTTCAGGAAAAAAAAAAAAAGAAAATGAAAATGTTTAATGACGAGAGGATTACTAGAGCTAACCTAAGCTGCTTCTGCCATTTCCCAAATCATGTCGTCATTCCAGAAGCGTCCCTCTAGTAATTGCAGAAGTGCATCTTCATCAGGAAGGTTAGAGAGGGTAGAACTGAAGAAGCAGTGGTGGGGTGAACTCTGTGCTGAGAGTTCTTGCCTGTGTTTATCATGCAGGTCCTCCCAGCACGATTGTACTGGCTACCTTGATTAAGTTGCTATATTTGCTTTAAAAGAAGCTAATATTTGTTAACTATGGTTTGTGAGGCAGTGTGCTAGGTGTTACACACCTGGTCTTACTCTGTTCTTGCAACCAGTTCCTTGAACTGCTTCCAGTAAACTAGCACCTGGAATGAGGGAGGGGGCACAGTAGGGGGCTAAGTTCAGTCTTTTCTGAGAGGTTCTAGAAATTAGCCCATTGGTCACGAGATGCCCAACAACACTGATCTATACAGTTCTAATCCTCAAAGTCCTTTCTTCATTTTTCCCAGCCATCACCACCTCATACCCACACTTCCTGTCAATTAACCTTCCAAGTCAAGGTAACCAATTGAGTTCAGTCCAAAAAACATTTTGTTGGGTACTTATATAGTCAGTGCCGTGCATGGTACTCTGTGCTAGGCACTGTACTCAGATTTCATGGTCTGGGAGAGAAAGATGTTTAAATGGACAGTTATTCCTTTTTTTTTTTTTAATAAATTTATTTATTTATTTTTTGGCTGCGTTCAGTCTTGGTTGCTTCCTCTAGTTGCGGTGAGCAGGGGCTACTCTTTGTTGCGGTGCACGGGCTTCTCATTGTGGCGGCTTCTCTTTGTTGTGGAGCGGAGGCTCTAGGCACGCGGACTTCAGTAGTTGTGGCACATGGGCTCAGTAGTTGTGGCTCACGGGCTCTAGAGCACAGGCTCAGTAGTTGTGGCGCACGGGTTTAGTTGCTCCGCGGTGTGTGGGAATCTTCCCGGACCAGGGCTCGAACCCGTGTCCCCTGCATTGGCAGACAGATTCTTAACCACTGCGCCACCAGGGAAGTCCCTAAATGGACAGTTTATTCTTCAGGGTAAGAAGTGCTAGGCCATAGTTATGTCCTAGTCATCACTGTATCCCTAATCCCAGGCCAGCGTCTGGCACATAACAACAATGAGACTGTTACAGTTAGCATGTACTGAGGGAGAACTATGTGCCAGGCTTATACTAAACATTGTATTGTCAACATAATCCTCACAAGAATTTTATGAGGTATTAGTATAATTCCAGTTTTAAAGATGTGGAAAGTAAGGCACAGAGCAGTTAAATAACATGCCCAGCTGGTAAGGGATGGAGCCAGGGTACAAACCCAAGCAGAGTGACTCTGTTGCCTCTAAATATCTGTTGAGTGAATGAATGAATGAATGAGTGAGAGGATGGAAGGGAAGGAGGTGGGAGAGAGAGTGGGGACAAGTGAGCAAGGTCAGGTGACTGTCAGCTCTAGGTAAAATGGGGTCCACAGGCAGGAGAGGTTGGTTCTGCTTGGCGGGTGAAGCAATCAGGAAAAGTTTCACAAAGGAAGTGGTGCTTCACCCGAATGTTGCAAGATGAATAGGTAGTCACTAGCCAGGGCAGGGCAGGGTAGACAGAGCGAAGGCCAACCCTTCTACTTTTGTGGTAGATCCTTTCTCTCTCTCACCTTCTCGGGGACATTTCTCCAACTGTCCCATTTCTGTTGCATCATGCTTGAGTTTTCCTCTTATTCTAACCAGCTTATATGCATGCTGAAAAATTTCCTAACCTCAAAAAAATCTTTCCCTGCAATTCCCCTCCAGCAATTGCCCCATTTCTCTGTCTCCCTTTATAGCAAAACTTCTAAAAATGGTAGTCTCTATTCCCTGGCTCCAATTCTTCTGTTTTCTCTGAAACCCGATGAAAGCAGCATTTCACCCCCACACTCCAGTGAAACAGCTCTACTCAAAGTCAAGAGCAACCTCCGTGTTGGCAAATACAGCTGTCAATCTTGTGGCTACCTTCCCAGGCCGAGCACAGTGTTTGATGCAGTTGGTCCCTGTATCCTTCTTGAGACACTTCATTCCTTTGGCACCTGAGACATCACACTCTCTCCTGATTATTTTTCTGTCTCAGGGACTGCTTCTTTCAGCCTTTTGCCATGCTACTCCTCAGCTCCCAAATGTTGATCCTTAAAATGCACACGGTGATCAGGGCACTCTCCCACTGGAAATCATTCAGTGACTCTCCCCAGGACAGGATCCAAACTTGAGCATTGGAAAGCTCCGCCACCTCACCTGTCACGAAGTATTTGTGTGGTGCTCTAGAGGACAGCCAGCCCCTCCAAATGTTCTTTTTCACCACACCCTCCAAGATCTCTGAGAGCTGAGTGGTTCCCATTTGCAGATGAGGAAGCTGAGAAGCAGATTGTCCTTCACTTGCCCAAGGTCATGCAGCTTGCAGTGTCTTTTATGAAAGCTTCTAATTCCACGTCCTGTATTCTTCCCATTTACAACCTGTTGTTTGACCTGATTCCTTAAACTTGGGGCTTCTGAGTGAAGCAGAGGCGTGGAAGTCTGGTTCCTTCTTTTAGGTGCCAGCCTCTCCATCTGGATTTCCTCTTAAGAGTGCAGTGGTTTACACTCTTCACCCCAGGCTCTTGGTAGTCACGTTTGCAGGACAATGGTGCTCTTACTGGTCGAAATGCTAAATCTCCCCAAATGAGAGGCCAGCTGCAGAGTAGGAGAAGAACAAGGGCTGAATGATTTGATCAGACATCTGTGGGGACCTCCTGGCATTTGGAGTGTGAGCGCCTTAGAGAAACTAACTATTCTGGCCCGAGGGAGTTGGAGACTGTTAATCTTGGTGGTTTTGACCGCTAACTGCCCCAGAGGTCCCAGCCTGCTGTATGACTCAGAATCCCCAACACTCCCCCTATTCTTCTCTCACTGGGATAGTCAGGAGGCCATTCCTAAGGCATTTTAATTTGGTAATAACTTGACATGGCCCACTATGCCCAGGGCTGTATGTTTTAGAAGTTACTGTTGCTTGGGGTTTGGTTTAGAGCTGCTCCATCCTTAATATCTGATTACCCTGCACTGGCCTGGGAAGAGCCTTTCCTGGTGGGCTCTGGCTTCCTGTGTTCCATCTTGCCTGTGCTCTTTCTTCTCCATTATGGATTACCTGAGTCCATAGACCCTGGACTATCCCACAGCCCGATTCTTTTTTTTTTAATTAAAAACATTTTTATACATTTTTTAAAGGCTACTTTCCATTTACAGTTATTACAGAATATTGGCTGTATTCCCCATGTTGTATAGTACATCCTTGAGCCTATCTTACACCCCATGGTTTGTACCTCCCACTCTCCCACCCATATTTTGTCCCTCCCCACCCTTCCTGCTGGCAACCACAAGTTTGTTCTCTATATCTATGAGTCTACTTCTTGTTTTGCTATAGTCACTAGTTTGTTGTATTTTTTAGGTTCCACATATACGTGAGATCATACAGTATTTGTCTTTCTCTGTCTGACTTATTTCACTTAGCATAAGGCCCCCCAGGTCCATCCATATTGCTGCACATCTAGAGCCCTGATTCTTGAAGCATTTTGCCAGAAGTTGATCGTGTTCACTAGAGAGAGGAAAGATGTGGCTGAAGGTTTGTCTGCTGTTGTACATGCATTTCCACGTGCATTTCTGCAATGCACTATGTTAAAGGGACGACCACCATCCATCCTTCCTTTTCTTTGTGAAACTATCTGGAATTCAGAAAGACCATAGGAACCCACAGTACCAGGCAAGCAAGCGGGTGGTGAGGGATTGGAGACAAGGATATGAGGGACTCATAATGCCTCACTGTTTGTTACACACTTCCAGAGAGCTTCCCTACCCCATCTCCAGCTGCACTGACCACTCGTGCTGTCCCTGGATGCTGTGCTTCCCTCTGTGATGGCACTGACTGTGAGCCACACCAGGGCGATGCCATGTTAAGAGCTCCTGGGCTTCCCTGGTGGCGCAGTGGTTGAGAATCTGCCTGTCAATGCAGGGGACACGGGTTCGAGCCCTGGTCTGGGAGGATCCCACATGCCGCGGAGCAACGAGGCCCGTGAGCCACAACTACTGAGCCTGCGCGTCTGGAGCCTGTGCTCCGCAACAAAAGAGGCCGCGACAGTGAGAGGCCTGTGCACTGAGATGAAGAGTGGCCCCCACTCGCCGCGACTAGAGAAAGCCCTCGCACAGAAACGAAGACCCAACACAGCCAAAAATAAATTAATTAAGAGCTCCTGCACTTGTGTCAGAGAGAAATAGTTTCACGTCGTATCCACTACTTACTAGCTGTATGATCTTGACTAAGTCTCTTCATCTTTCTGAGCTTGTATGTAAATTAATAATTAATAGCACCTACTCACCTGGCTATTGAGAGGAGTAATTGAAGAAATCTATAATGTTTTCATCACTGTGCCTAGTCCAAAAGCTTCCAGTACGTTTAGTAATTGCACTGAAGTTTATGTTTCGTTTCTGAAATACAGTTGTTTATGTAAGAAAATATTGTTATGTAAATTTCTCTTGTGAAACCCTTGACTTTCTTCTGCCTACCAAATAAAGGCCCAACTCCTGGCTTGTCGCTCAGCATTTACATCTGCATTTCAGGCTTTAAATTTCATTGGTAGGGAAAGCTAAAAAAATGCAGATTTTTTAGAAGAAATTGCACATAGATACAGATGAGTTTGTCTAAATTCAGTGAGCAGTGACTCTGTGTAAGGCCCTGGGCTAGGCTCAACAGGGCACTGAGTGAATCACACATGACGCATGATAGGCGGTGGCATCATGGTTTCTGGCTGTCCTGTATAGGCACCAGCCTCCCCTACCCTGGACCCACCCCGCCCCCGCCCCTGCAGAAGGCAGCCCTGAGGGAAGACTCACCACAGGGCCCCAGCACAGCAGAGCAGCTGGGCATCAGAGGGCTGGCAGCTGGCCCAAGGGTGGAGACTGGGGAAGGTGGAGACTGGGGAAGTTGGGACTGGGAACTGGCAATGAGCCAGGGCTCCTTCAGGTGCTCCAGCACGCAGGGCCTCCAGCCCCAGCAGTCACTGAATGTGTCTTGTTCTTCCTCTGTGGTCTTCTCTAGACTGCACTGGGCAGGGTTTTTGGTGGCAGGGCTGTGACTCCAGCTGCACACTGAACACATATGGACACTGAAGCCCAGAGATATGAGGTGACTTCACTACAGTCACACAGCCACAAAGCCAGGGCTACAACTCACAAGCCTTCTGAAAAATAGTGCTTTCTGACTTATGGGCTCCTGAGATTGTCTTATGTCCAGTCCAAGTGCAGTGAGATTGTCAGGGCCATTTTGTTCCTTCAGAAAATCATAAGGGTCTTCTGTGTGCCCATCTCTGTGCAAAGAACTGTGGGTACAGGGTTAAATCAGACCCTGACCTTGAAGTTACAGTGCAGTGAGGGAGACATACTACCGACGATTGCAGTTCCGTACAGCGAGTGCTGGGCAATCATGTAACGCGGATGGCAGGGGGTGGACGGTGAACGCAGGGAGGCACTTGGCCCAATCTGGGGGTCAGGGAGTTAGGCCCAGAGAAATTGACATCTGAGCTGAGTTGTGAAGGACCGAGAGGCATAGGCAGGTGGAGAAGGACAAGGAAGAACATTCCAGGCACAGAGGATAGGAGAGCAGGAGAGCCTCCTTAATTAAACGCCCCAACATGTATTTGATCTCTATTCAGGGCACTGTGAGTGGTTCCCACTGGCTGGGTCATAGTGTGTGTGGGGAGAATAGAGGCAGATGAGGCTGGACATGTAGACATATCCAGGAAGGTTGAAAGGGCAGTGCCTGTGACTTTATCAAAGTCTGGCGGCTCTCTCCTTAGGTCTCCAGGCTCTACTCTCCCAGTCGGGGAGCCTGGATGGAGTTCCTGATTTCCGTGGAATCTGGTTTACTGCAAAGAATCTATGCAAAACCCAGTGAGCTCTTTTTGCCAAATTCCACTGCCGGGCCTTGCTTGTTTATCCACCTATTCCTTTAGGGTTTCTTGGCTCCTCCCCCTTACCCCCACCTCCAGGGCCTTGGTATGGAAAGGGGGCTGAAGTGCTGATTGTAGGGAGTGAAGCTTTGTTCAGGGTTTAAACACCTACAGCTCTTCATGAACTAGTAACCGCTGCCCAGTGCCTGGCAAGCCGTGACTCTCTTTCTCTTCCTATAGGCCTGCTGAGTTAGCCACCAAGTACGCAAACTTTTCAGAGGGAACTTGCAAGCCTGGCTATGCTTCAGCCTTGATGACTGCCATCTTCCCCCGGTAAGTGCTCCTGTTTCTTCCCGTCACCTGGATAGCCTGGTCCATGGCCCAGGACTCAGACACCCTGCCCCGTGTGGCAAGTGGTGTGCCTCTGAGAAAATGAGATTCTGTGGTACCTTTCCTCCCGTGTCCTTGAGTCGGTGGGTGCCTGGAAAGGACTTTGCTTTTGGTTGGTTCCTACTCCAGTCCCACTCTAGGCCCTTGCTACACCTTACCCCCGTCTTCCTCTCAGAGCTTGTACCTGCCAGCACAGCTCGCTTCTGTGGAGGAAAGAGACGAGGTAGAACCTACGTGGTTCCCCTTGGAAGCCAGGTATCCAGAGGCCGCCAGACAGTGCTCCACAGCACAGAAGCTCGTAGTCTTTTTTGGAAGCTGGGACCAACTACCTGGCTTCAGGGAGGCAAAGCCAAATAAAGCAGGAAGTAAAGAGGAGTTTCTGAGGCTGACGTTCTAGAGTTCCTGATTTACTTGACAGGAGCTGCTGAGAGAAGCTTTCACCCAGTTCCACTGAGAGGCCTTGCTTGCTTATCCGCCTTTTCCTTTCGGGTTTCCTTTCCTGAAACCTTGGTGTGGAAAAGAGCCTGACGTGCTGCGATCGTCTTGTCTGTGGTCCGAGTGCAGTGAGACCCCTGGGGTCGTTTTGTTCCTTCAGAGAGTTATAGGACTATCTGACTTGGAGGGGATGTAGGAGGGGCTGCTCTGGACCTCTGGGAGTCAGGATGTAGCACTCGGACCACCAGAGGAGCCCTAGGGGTGGCCTCTTGGCATGGGCTGTGTTCACGGGGGAAGGGTATGCACCCCATCCCTTAGAAGGCTGAGGTTAGGGCACACGGTGTGCTTGCAAAGGAATGCTGACAAATAGCTTGCCCAGAAGCAAATCCAGGGTATTTGGATTTTATGCTCCTTTTCTTTCCTAATGTCAGCAATCCAAGCTTAGCTCCTCGTATAAAACAGGAGGCTCTGCTGGCTGAATACCTGGTGTTCAGTTAGAGATCCCTTTGTCTGGGGTCTGCCTTCTGACGTGATTCCAATGTTTTGCTTCCCCCAGCTATTTACTGAGCACTTCTTCAGTGTCTGGCACCATGTTCCATATTCTTGCCTGGGTTTTCTCAGACCTACACTGCTCAGGCCCCTGGGCCAGACACCTGTGAGTTTTCCTTGACCTGTGTATGGGTTTTCTAATTGAAAGTAATACAAGCATGTGGGGAAAAAAAACTCAAACAGTACAAAAGGGTATATATTCCCACTCCAGATCCCAGAGACAGCCAATATTACCATAAGCAGGAACATACTGTATTTATTGTACTGTATCTTGCTTTTTACTCCTAACAATATGTCTTAGAGTTTATCCTATTACCAGCATATATGGATTCATCTCATATTTTAAATGATTGCATAATATATAATTGTTTGGAGGTGTCATAATTTTATTAAAGATTTGTTGAGGTTTAATTTACATACAGTAAAATCTACATATTAGTATAGTTGTATGAGTTTTGATAATACCTTTGTGCAACCACCGTAACAGTTAATAGAACACGTCCAACATCACCCCCAAAAGTTCCTTCATGCTTCTTTGCAGTTAACCCCTCCCTTGACCCCCAGGCCCTGACAACTACTGTCCCTGTAGTATTTCCAGAATGTCATATAAATGGATCATATAGTAGCCTTTTGAGTCTGCCTCTTTTGTTCAGTATAATGCATTTGGGATTCACACATGTGTGTAGCAGTTGCTTGTTCCTTTTTATTGCTGAATAGTATTCCATTATATGGGCATAACATTGTATGTTGTTTATCCATTCAACAGTCAAAAGACATTTGGGTTAATTCCAGTTTTTAGCTATTATAAGTAAAGCCAACATAAACATTTGTGTAGAGGATGTATGCTTCACTGCATAAGAATTTGCCAAACTGTTTTCCAAAGTGACTGTACCGTTTTGCTCTCCTGCCAGCAAAGTGTAAGAGTTTTAGTTGTTTTATATCCCTGACATCAATCTTTTTAATTTTAGCTGTTCTAGTAGGTTTAGAGGGAAGGGAAGGCTTAGAGGGCTTACCAGGGAAGCCCTGCTTTTGATGTTTTACCTAAGTCTTTCCCAGGACTTCTCTGGTGGTACAGTGGTTAAGTGTATCATTTTATTTTTAGATTCCACATATGGTCAGTTACTAACAGAGGGATGTTGAATTCTCCATTTATCAGTTTTTGCTTCAATATATTTTGAAGCTCTGCCATTTAGTGCATACACATTTAGGATTGTAGCCCCTTGCTGAATAGATTCCTTCATTTTTCTGAAATGTCCCTTTTTCACTGGTAATAATCCTTGTTCTGAAATCTTCCTTGTTTGATATTAATATAACCACTCCAGCCTTTTAAAAGTTAGTTTCATCATGGTGTATGTTTTTCTATTCTTTTACATTTTCTGGTGGAGAAGGAGTTTGTATGTTTATATCCTTGAGCATCAGAGAAGTTGGATCTTAGAGGTGTGGTTGGCAGCAGTCCCTCCTTTTACATTTAACCTATCTGTTTCTTTATAATTAGAGAGGGTTTCTGCGGACAACACATAATGGAGTCTTGCTTTTTTTATCCAATCTGACAATGCCTGCCTTTTACTGGAATGTTTATACTGTTTATATTTAATGTAATCATCAGTGTGGTTCGGCTTAAATTTACCATCTTGCTATGAGTTTTCTGCTAGTTTCTTTTTTCCCTTTCTTTTCCTGCCTCCTTTTGGATTAATTGAGTGTGTTTTATGGTTTTATTTTACCATAAAATAAAACTGTTGGTTTAATAGCTATGCCTCTTTGTTTTATGTCTTTCATGATTATTCTAGAGCTTACAATATACATCGTTGATTTATAATCTACTTTTAAATAATATTATAGCACTTCGCTTAGAGCTTATGAACCTTAGAACAGTATACCTCCATTTCCCCTTCCGCCCTTTGTGCTATTTTTTGTCATATTTTACATTGATGTATTATAAACCCACACAACACTGTCCTTATTTATTTTTGTTTTAAACAGTTAATTATTTAAAGTGAATTAAAAATGAGCAGGAAAAGGCAACCTACAGCATGGGAGAAGGTATTTGCACATCATATATCTGATGCGGTGTTAATATCCAGAATATATAAAGAACTCCTACAACTCAACAACAACAACAAATGGGTGAAGGATTCAAATAGACATTTCTCCTAAGATGATATACAAATAGCCAACAAGCACATGAAAAAATGCTCAATATAATTAGTCGTTGGGGAAATGCAAATCAAAACCACAATGAGAGGGCTTCCCTGGTGGTACAGTGGTTAAGAATCTGCCTGCCAATGCAAGGGACACGGGTTCAAGCCCTGGTCCAGGAAGATCCCACATGCCGCGGAGCAGCTAAGCCCGGGTGCCACAACTATTGAGGCTGTGCTCTAGAGCCCGCGAGCCACAACTACTGAGCCCACGTGCCACAACTACTGAAGCCCATGTGCCTGGAGTCCGTGCTCTGCAACAAGAGAAGCCACTGCAATGAGAAGCCTGCGCACCTTAACCAAGAGTAGCCCCCGCTCACCGCAACTAGAGAAAGCCGGCGGGCAGCAACGAAGACCCAACACAGCCAAAAAAACAAAACAAAACAAAAAAACCACAGTGAGATACTACCTCACACTCATTAGGGTGGCTGCTATCAAAAAAGCAGAAAATAGCAAGTGTTGACAAGGATGTGGAGAAATCAGAACCCTGTGCACTACTGGTGACAATGTAAATTGTGGTGCAGCCACTATGGAAAACAGTATGGTGTTCCTCAAAAAACTGAAAGTAGAATTACTATATGACCCAGCAATTCTACTTTTGGGTATATACCCAAAAGAAATGAAAGCAGGGTCTGAAAGAGGTATTTGCACATCCATGTTCATAGCAGCATTATTCACAATAGCCAAAGCAATCCAAGAGTCTGTCAACTGATGAAAAGATAAAATGTGGTATATACATGGAATGGAATATTTTTCAGCCTTAAAAAGAGGAGAAGTTCTGACAGATGCTACGGTGTGGGTGAACCTTGAGGACATTATACTAAGTGAAATAAGCCAGTCATAGAAAGACAATACTGTTTTATTTCACTTATGTGAGGTACCTAGGGTAGTCAGACTCACAGAGATAGAAAATAGAATGGTGGTTGCCAGAGGCTGGGGACAAGGGGAAATGAGGAATTGCTGTTTAATGGATATTTAATAGACAGAGTTTCAGTTTTACAAGATGAAAAGCATTCTGGAGATTGAATGCATAACAATGTGAAAGTACTTAACACTACTGAATTGTACACTTAAAAATGTTTAAGGTGATAAATTTTATGTTATGTGTATTTTACCACAATTTAAATTTTAAAAGTTTTTAAAAATTAGGGTGAAAAGTCTTTTTTTTTGCCCCTCGGATTTGTTTTCATTCTCCCTTTGCTTTTTGATTTAATTTTTTTTTGGCTGCGTTGTGTCTTTGTTGCTGCATGTGGGCTTTCTCTAGTTGTGGTGAGCCGGGGCTACTCTTCATTGCAGTGCATGGACTCTAGGCCTGCAGGCTTCAGTAGTTGTGGCACATGGGCTTAGTTGCTCCGCAGCATGTGGGATCTTCCTGGACCAGGGATCAGACCCACGTCCCCTGCATTGGTAGGTGGATTCTTATCCACTACGCCACCAGGGAAGTCCCTGAAAACTCTTGTATAGTTACCCACAAACTTAGTTTTACTGTTGCTCTTTCTTCCTTTGTGTTAGATACATATTTCTGTATGGTGTTCTTTTTCTTCTGCTTGAAGAACGTCTTGTAACATTTCTTATGAGGAAGATCTTATGGCAATGAAGTCTATCAGCTTTGGTTTGTCTGATAAAGTCTATTTTACCTTCAGTTTCGAAAGTTTGTTTGTTTGTTTTTGGCTGTGTATACAATTCTAGGTTGACAATTTGACAAACATGCAGTACTTTAAAGATATAACTTCACTTTCTTTTGGCTTGTATAGTTTCTAACAAAAGTCTTCTGTCCTTCTTACTTTATTTATTCATTTAAACTTTATTTTATTATTTGTCTGCGTCAGGTCTTAGTTGCGGCACGTGGGATCTTCGCTGTGGCGTGTGGGCTTCTCTAGTTGGGGCTTCTCTCTAGTTGTGGTGTGCGGGCTTAGTTGCCTCTGGCATGTTGGATCTTAGTTCCCTGACCAGGGATCGAACCCGCATCCCCTGCATTGGAAGGTGGATTCTTAAGCACTGGACCACCAGGGAAGTCCCTTTACCTTTTTTCACTTCGTATGCAATGTTTCTCTTTTCCTCTGCCTGCTTTTTGAGATTTTTCTCCTTATCGCTCATTCTCAGCAATTTGATATGATGCAGTTTGTTGTGGTTTTCTTTATATTATTCTTGGCTTGCATTTATTTATAAATAAATAAATATAGTTTATAGTTTATTTTTTAATCAAATTTGGATGCATTTTGTCCTTATTTTTTCAAATATTTTTTTCTGCCCATCACCCTTCGCAGGATTCCAATTACATGTATGTTAAGCCATTCATCCAACTGGTTTGTTTGATGCTAGGTTTGTTTGGTGTTTTTTCCCCCCAATTCTTTCTTATTTCTCTTTGTGTTTCATTTTGGATAGTTGATATTGCTATGTTTTCACATCCACTGATATTTCTCTTGTGGTGTCTAATCAGCTGTTAATCCCATCTGGTGTGTTTTCATTTCAGATATTGTGTTTTTAATCTCTGTGGTTCCATTTAGGTCTTTTTATAGCTTTCATTTTATTCTTTATTATGTTCATGTGTTCTTCTACCTTCCTGAACATAGAGAGTATATTTAGAATAGCTATTTAAACATCCTTGTCTGGTAATCCCATCATCTGTATCATTTCTGGGATGGTTTCTATTGATTGATTTTTCTCCTGATAATGGCCTATATTTTTCTGATTCTTTGTGTGCCTGCCTGGTAATTTTTTATTAGATTCAAGACAATGTGAAATTTTTGTTTTTCTGTGCTAGATTTTGTTATATTCTCTTAAATAGTGCTAGTTTTGCTTGGACATGTAGTTAAGTTACTTGGAATCAGTTGTATCCCTTTGAGATTTGCTTTTAACATTGTTAGTGCAGGTGTTGAGCAACCGTTTGTCTAGGGCTAATTTATCCCCATAACTAACGCAGTACCTGTCTAGGGACTGGACCCAATGCCTTGTGCATTATGAGGCATTTCCGCTCTGCCTGATTTATTTCCACAATTGTTTTGTGAATACAAACAATTCCCAGCCCTGTATGAACGCCAGGAATTGTTTGATCTACCGCTTCCCGGTGGCCTTTCCTCAGCCTCAGAATTTCCTCTCATATACGCCCAGGTCAGTACTTGGCCAAAGATCTGAGGGGACCCCTTTGCAGATCTCTGGGGCATTCTGAGCATCTCTGTCCTCTGTGGTAGTGTCCACAAATTCTAGTCTTCTTGCCCTCCCTAAACTTTGATCGCTTTTTTTCAACTCAGGAAGACCACTGGGCTCTATTTGGGTTCCCCATCCCTGCACTGGTCCGAAGACTTGTTTCATCTATTTTGACTTGTTTTCTGGTTGTTGAAGGTAGGAGGGTAAATCCCACCCCTGTTATTCTATCATGGTGGGAAGCAGAAGTCCCTTCTTTACACAGCATTCCATGAACTAAACTATAGTTTACTGCATCAGTTCCCTATTGATGGACAGTTAGGCAATTGCCATTTTTTACTACTCTAAATATTACTTCAGTGAATAACCTTTTTTACACAGCACTCCCCACACATGTGAGATTATCTAGAATAAAGTGATATTTATGGATCCAAAGTTGTGTGTGTTTATAATTTTGAAAGGTATTGGCAAATTGCCCTCAGTAGCAGTTTTTGAATTTATATCCACACATAGTAGTTTAATCTTCATCCAGTACTTTCTCCCGTTGCGGAGCGCAGGCTCCGGACGCGCAGGCTCAGCGGCCATGGCTCACGGGCCCAGCTGCTCCGCGGCATGTGGGATCTTCCCAGACCGGGGAACGAACCCGCATCCCCCGCATCAGCAGGCGGACTCTCAACCACTGTGCCACCAGCGAAGCCCCATCCAGTACTTTTATAGCTTTATTATTTATATTTGAATTATTAATCCATCTGAGTTTTTATTGTTTTGGTTTGGTTTTAGTGTTAGGCGTGATCCCTGGTGTTGGGATCTAGGATTGCTTAATTTTTTTCCTCGTGGGTAACTAGTGTTTTTGGATATTTTGACCAAAAAGTTGTAAGTAAATTCAGGATTTTGATTTTTGTAGTAATAATATTTTGACACAAGGGGTCTTAGGCAGCTCTTTTGACGTGTTAGTTTTGACCCGATCTAATAAAAACAAGCCATTAAATCCCTCTCTCTCTCTCTCTCTCTCTCCTCTCTCGTTACATAGTGCTGTGGGAAGGGTATTCTCACTCTGGCCCTAAGCCTCACTCCTCCTTGATCCCGCCCAGTCACTGCCTCCTACGCCTGAGCACAGACTGGGGAGCAGGCAGCGGTAGTGGAGGGGTGCTGGTGGGCTGGCCCGTCCAGGGTGCAGAGTCCTGCTTCTCTGGGAAGCCAGCCTGCTCCCTCTCACACCTTTGCGCTATCTGCTGGGAAATCCTCCTTGCCTGCCGGGATACCTCGTCCTCTAACGAGAGAGATGGGGAGGAGGGGGCATGAGGTTCAAGGGAAATCAAATTGATTGAGCATCTGCTCTGCTGTAAACATTGGATTAGGGCTTTTCATCTATTGGTCTCATGGAACAGAAAGTCTTCCCTGACCTCCGTTCCTGCACACACCCAGTTACTCCTTCCTCAACCTGTCCCGCTATAGTGCTGCACACATAGCTCTGTTACAGTACTTGTAATTATGTATTGATGTTTCTTCTCACATAGTAGGCTGTGTACCTGTTAGCATAGAGACATGGTCTTATTCATGGCTGCCAATACTTAGCAGAACCTTTAGCACTTAATAGGCACTTAATGCGTGTTTCATGAGTGGATATTGATTTCTGCCCTTGGGAGATTGAGAGTCTGAGGGAATGAGGAATGTTGATGAGACACTCTTTCAGTGGAGAGAGTTACTGAAGAAAAATAATTATTTTGACATGTACCAATATATGATAGATTGGAAAGAGATGAGATTTGGAGATAGAAAGTTCTCACAGCTTTCTCACTTAATGGGCTATGTGTGATCTTGGAAAAGTCAGAGCATAACTCATTAGCCAAGAGAATGAAATGAGAGGATGTATCTTGGGGCTATCAATGTTAGATCATTCCAGCAAAATTTAATGTTAGACACTAAGTGAACTCTGTTTTCCCAATGACTTTCGTTAAATCAGGGAAGTTTTTTCAGGGAGAAATAAAGATCCCAGAATAGGTCATGGTAAACATTTAAAATATAGGTTTAAAGAAAAAATACAACTCACAAAATCTTAATTGACACTCCCCATTTTCCTAGCAATGCTTTACTATAAACATTTGAGTGGCTTTTTAAAGGTGCTTTGGTGAAAGATCGAGTGTCATGTCTTTCCGATGGTAACCAGTGAAGCCACTTAACGTCAGGCACAAGCATGTATCCGTAGGCGATGCCTGCGGCGAACAATTTCATCCAAAAGCAGAACCCAAATCCAGGTTGTGCCCAAGCACAGCAGCAACACTGACAGCCAACAGCACCTACTGATGTGTCAGTAGTGACTTCTCAGATCTTCTGCTGAGACCTTTTCCTATGTTTTCTGTTTTAATCCTCCCAACAATCATATGAAATAGGATTGTTATTAATACAGTTTTAACTCTGAGGAAACGGAGGCGTAAAGAAGTCGAGCAGTTTGCCTGAGGTCACACGGATAGGAAGTGATGAAGCCCAGTTTGAACCCTACTCTGACCGCCTAGCCCATATGCTTAACTGCCACATTCTATTGCCTCTCACAGCTGCTGTCCCATGGACAGGGTGGCTAGGGGCCAGAGTGCAGAGGTCTACCAGTTGCCCGATGGGGGCTCAGGAGGCACTGGTGTAGAAATTCCTCTTGCCTGGCTCTACAGAGGAAAACCTCACTTCTCTTGGGACGCTCTTTGCTTTGGGAAGGCCAGGGTGCATGGCTTGTGTCTGAGACTGTGTGTGTCTGTGATTCTCATGCTACTAAGGAATCGTTGCCGTGGTCCAAGCTGGCCAAATTCCCCCGAGTGCAAAGGATGGCTTTTGAAACCTTGCTGAGCTCTCTGAGGCAGAAAGTCTGGAGTATTGACAGAGTCCCAGCTGCCTGTCTTGGGACTCTCGTGTGAGAAGGTTCAGGAGGCCTACTGCACTGCTCTAGGGGATTTGAAAGTTTATGGGCTCCTGGTCAAGGTAGCTGGGTATCTGGTATCCCCATATTCCAAAGACCCTCCTTCTCTGCCCTTCATGGGTTCTGGGACTTTTTTTTTTTTTTTTTTGGCGGTACGCGGGCCTCTCACTGTTGGGGCCTCTCCCATTGCAGAGCAACAGGCTCCGGACGCGCAGGCTCAGCGGCCATGGCTCACAGGCCCAGCCGCTCCGCGGCATGTGGGATCTTCCCGGACCGGGGCACGAACCCGTGTCCGCTGCATCGGCAGGCGGACTCTCAACCACTGCGCCACCAGGGAAGCCCCGATTCTGGGACTTTTATCACTACAATACCAGGGAGGAGTGGTAAGATTGAGAGGCATCCTTGTAAAGCTTTGTCCCAAACCATAAATTACAGAGGAGAATAGAGCACTATCCACGTCCACAGAATCACTGTCCTTCTAGCCTGGGAGCAAGCTGAGTGTCTCCCCACCCAGGAGCGTGCAGAAGACTTGTTACCATTGTTCTCTCCGCTTCCTCATGTCCCCTAACTCTTAATCTCTGTACTCTCACTTCCACTCCCACCCCTCCCCTCCCCTCCCTGAAATGCTCTTGTCCAGATCACCCAAAAGGACTAACTGACACATCCAATGGGTGAACCTCTTTTTTTGACCTCTCTGAAGAGTTTGGCAGTATTGATCTCTTCCTCCATTTTGAACATTTTGCAACTCTCTCTTCTCATTAACGCTTCATCTAAACTCCCTTCCCGTTCTCCTCCTGTTTCTCTATTTTTCCTTCTCAGTCTCTTTTACAAGCAATCTCTTTCTGCTGTGCCCACCCTTAAATGTTGATGTAAAAAAAAAAAAGTGTTGATGTCTGCCAGGGTTCAACTATGGCCCTTTTTCTTCTCTTCTCACCATGTGTTAGCTAACACATACATGCTGATGAGTCTCAAATCTGTTTGGAGCCCAAATCTCTTCTGATCTCTAGACCCAAATAGCCAACTTCCTGCTGGACAGCTCCACTTGGATGACTCTTGGGCATCTCAAACTCAGTGTATCCAACTCACCAAAATTCCAGTAATTCTCTTCAGTCCATGTTGCCTGTTTCACTGAGTGTTACCACTATTCACTGTCACCTGAGCCAGAAATCTGGGCGTTTTTCTTTCTCCTTCCTTTCTCAACAAGATATCAGTTAGTCATTGAGTTCTGACACATCTACCCTCTATAGAGAAGTCAGTCCCTTCCCCTGAGCTCTGATTTCCCAGCCTCTCCTGTATCTTTGACCCGAAATCAGGAACCTTGATCTTCATTCTCTTTACTGACTCCTTCGAATCACTGTTTAATCTTACTCAGGTTTCTCTCATCCCTCAAGAAGTTGCCACATTGACTCCACTATCCTATAGTAGCCCTAATGATAATAGCTACCACATCATTCATTCAACAAATCTTTATTGAGCAGCTCCTATGCACCAGACACTCTTCTAGGTGCTAGAAGCTTCAGAATTGTATAAGGTACATAAAATCTCTCCCCTCAATAGCTTACACTCCATTGGCAGATGCAGACAGCCTGTGTGTGTAAAATATCACAGTTTTATAGCACCCTTGCTATGTGCCAGCCACTGTGCTGAACACTGTATATTCATTACCTATTTAGTCTTTTCAGTAGCCCTGTGGAGTAAGTGTTGTTATGCCCACTTTACAGATGAAAAAGCTGTAACTTACCCAAGGTCACAGCAGCACAGATCCAGGAATCAAACCCACCAACCCCACCTTATGTCCTGAGTCATGGCTCTGAACCATGAACCTATAGGGGATTACAGATGCCTTTTGATTGGAGAATGTTTTAAGTATTTTCAGTAGGTACCCCTGCAATGAAATACTCGGGTGGTGGGCCTTTCTGGAAAGAGCAGAGTGCTGAATAACTAACGCTTCTCTGTGGAGTGTCCAAGGGCTGACAGTCCTGCCTGGGCTGGACAGCTTACGTGCCTGTCCTTGACCTGGACTACAGCTTGTAGCTGGAGGAATTGCCATCTGTGTCCTCTTGGTTTCTCTGCCATGAGTTTTTTTTTTTTTTCATGTGTTCCTAAGTGACAGTGTTCTGGCCTCCTTGGGAACCAATCCATGATCTGCTTTTAAAGTAACTCCACTTCTGGGAATTCCCTCGTGGTCCAGTGGTTAGGACTCCATGCTTTCACTCCTGAGGGTGTGGATTCAATCCCTGCACAGGGAACTAAGATCCCCCAAGCCGCGTGGCCAAAAAGAAAAAATAATAATAATCAAATAAGTAAATAAAGCGACTCCACTCGTGGTCTCAGTCTACCCCTCCTGTTTCCCTGACCTTTTCAGGAACTCAGCCCCCCAGGACACTGTAGCTATACTCCCGATCTCCTTCCTCTTTGCTCTGTCCTCCAACCTTTATAGGTGGGTCCATAGTACATGGCCTGAAATGTGTTTTCTTTGGAAAAATCTCCTTGCCTAGATGACGAAGGACCCACACTTCTTTGCGCAGGTGAATGCTGCCAGCCCACCTGGTGGGGTTCTTCCCGGCTATTAATTCATCTGCTATAGACGGAGTGCCAGGCCTCAGTCTGCTCACCGCTTCTGATGTTATCAGAGCGTGGCTTCTCCTGCCCCAGTTCAGGACCTGAGGAGCTGGGTCTCACCCTCTCTCTAACTTCTCTACCAAGAGCCCTTGGCAGAATGGCCCAGCAGGCACCCGGCAGGCGCTGTGGAATCAAAAGTGTGTGAACTGATTCGCAGCGAGATTTTTGAGAAATTGAAAATGACGTTTTAGAAATGTCTATAGCAATTAGAGTTTTTGTCAGTTGAATCTAATAATTTAAAAGTGGAGCTTATATTTTATGTGTGTGTTTTAATTTTTCTAGTGATTCATTTTTATTATCCTTTATAAAAGGATCACTCTCTGTGACAGAATTGAAATTTAAAAAGCAATACAAACTGGTCCTTCTTGACAGGTGGTTTGAGAAGCATGGACTGTAGTGATACGAGCACAGGCTGTGGAAGTGAAGAGGGCTGGCTTGGCATGACCTCTCCAAGCCCCCCTTTCTTCCTCTGTGCCTCCAGACCCCGGGGTTAAGGGAAGCAGCACCTGGACGCGCACACCAAGGCGCATGTGCTGTGGAGGAGGCCACGACAGAGGGTTGCGGAGGCACAGAGGAGGCCCTTAAGCAGGGAGGGGCAGTGGGAGGTTGACTGGGGGAATTCCTGGTGCAGGGGATGCCTGGGCTACCCCTGGGATGATGGGGCTTCAGGAGTAAAGTCAGACACACTGATGGGAGCAGCTTCCCCCCTTGCAGACCCAGCTCCAGGCTCTGCCGCAGAGCAGGAACGCTAGATGTGCTTAGATGCCCGACGCCTGGTGAGAGCAGGCGGCGGGCTGCATTCCTGTGGTATCTGAAGATTGATCTCATCTGCTTAGCAGCTTTGCTTTTCTTGGTTCAGGTACAAGATCCCCACGTGGGGAGCTCTGCTGCCTGTGAGGAGCAAGAGCTGGTGAAAGCACGGAACGTGATCCTGGCCCTTCTCCCGAGCTGTGCGCTGTGTGAGGCTCCGGGCCAGGAACAGCCCAGCCACAGGCTACTTAGCGGGAGGGAGGGCCTGAGTCTGAGCTCCACCCACACAAGTCCGGGGCGGAGGCAGCCGCGCTGCACAGGGGAGGATGCTGGCAGTTTTAGGACCTTCATCGTGCCCCCTCTACTCTATTTGCACCCCCAGGGTGGGGGTGAGGGGCACCACTGGGTGACTGGCCTCCCCAAATAAATATCTAGAGCTGGAGGGGAGAAGCAGCGCTGAAACCTCAGTTCTCCCAGGTGGAGGCAGGACGCCAGTTCATACCTGCCTCCTGTCACGCGAGCTTTCTACTCTCTGCCCCTGCGCCATGCATGGAGCCCAGGCCGAGGCAAGTGCAGTAGCCAAGGGAAGCCACGGCCCCACCCAGGAGCCTGGCTTCAGTGAATCACTTAGCAGAGAGGTCTGGGCTGGAGGAAGAAAAATGGAGGTAATCCATTTACCCATCTCAGAGGGAAGGTGGACGAGATTGTCCAGGGCGATGTGGAGAGGACGGGGTAACATGGTCTCTGCTCTTGGGGGACCCTCATGGGGGAAACACAAGCCTGACTGCTGACAGCAGCACAGCGGCAAGCCTCTTGACAGCTGGTCTCACGATACCTCTGTGCCTCTCATGTTGGGACAGACGCGTGTTCCCTCCCTGTGTTCCCAGGCCTTAGTACAGGGAAGTTTCCTGCAGCAGGACAACTTGAGAACTGATGGTTGCAAAACACAGGAGAATACCTTGCACTCTGTTGCTCAGCTCCTCAAGAGTGGCTGGGCCGGGGGCCAGCTACAGAGCTTGCCCCGAGAAGCACACCCCCAAATGGAGCAAGACCCCCAAATGGGCAAGGCAAGTACAGGAGGCCTGGGCTCAGAAACCAGCTCTGTGGGGCCTGATTAGGGATGGTTCTGGGCCTGCCGTCCCCACTAGTCCTGTTCCCGTGCGTCCAGGGGCGGCTGACTTCCGCGGGGTCTGGCCAGCCCCTTAGCTGCCTCCACCTCATTCCCCATCTCCCCCACCACCCTCCTGCACACCCCCAGGACCAGCAACAGGGACTAAGGCAGGACGTGGCTCAGCTGTGTGCTTGCCCTTAGGACCTTTTTAACCCTCTCTAAGCGGCTGCCTGTACACCCATGCCTTTCTCCTCCTGCTCAGAGGCCGTTGCACGCACAGGTGCCCCTGATATCCAGGGCCCTTCCCCCACAGTGGGCCTGTCTCCACTTCTCCCCTACCCCTGAGGGAGCATGCAGTGAGAGTCATCACTGGTTTGATTAGGTTCTGTGAGCCCATGTGGTTCCCCTGATGGAAAGAAGACCTCAGAGGCAATGACCTTTTTTTTTTAATATGGTCAGCAGCTGCCTCTGGTGTAGCCAGTGCTGCTGGTAACCTAGTCTTCCTGAGGTAGAATGAAGAGCAGTGCCAGAGGCAGCAGGCAGGGCACAGCAAACCATGCCCCAGCTCTTGAGGCCGGGGGGAAAAGACGGCTCATCCGGGAGACTTGGGCCCTTGACCCAGACTCGTCTCCAGCAGGCTCCAACAAAGTCACTGACCCTCATGGAGACAAATTCCTCTGCTGCCATGCAAATTACAGGGAGGAAACAAAGGGTTTGGGGGCTGCAGGCTGGCCAAGGCGAGCTGTCAGCACAGGCACAGCTGCAGATAGGGTGCAAGCCCAGGAGTGACCTGGAGGAGCATTTGCCGAAGGGAGAAAGGAAGGACCAGCCGCTTTCTGCCCTGCATCTGGATCCCCAGGGCCGACCTCTGTGAGCAGTAGGCCTTGTCCTTGTCGCTTATGAGCCCCTTTCAGGCAGAGCTTGGGAGCTGGATGCAGAGAGGGCGGGGCAGGGACATGGGCTACAGCCACCGTGGTCCCTCTGGCTGGAGCGTGCTCGTTTTCTTCCCAGACCATGATTGGGCCTAATTACTGGCTACCTTTCAGCCCTTTTCTGAGTGTTTTCCTGAATTTCAGGAAGTAGAGAGCTTTGTAGCTGAGGCAGAAGCGGTCCAACCACACTTAGACTCTGATCACTCGGCGCTGGCGTGAAGTTGGTCAGCGGAAGTGGGGAGGGGCATCTTTGCCACCTGACTTCACCCCAGGTCAGTGACCTCTTGAGGTCAGCACCTTGCCAGTACCCATGCCAGGTCCCCAGCATCTCATTCCTGCTATCTTAGCAAAGACTGAATGGGGCCGGGACTCGCCTTCCTCAGTCTGGGCAAATGAAAAGAGCTTGGGTTTTGGAGTCAAGCGAACTTGGGTTTGAATCCCAGCTTCGCCACTTAGCTAACTGTGTGACCTTGGACAAGTCCCCTAGCCATGCCCAGCTTCCGCTTCCTCACCTGCAAAGTGGGAATAACAGTCCCTACCTCGTGGGCAGTTACGAGGATTCCACAAGCTGACGTTCACAAGGTGTGTGGCCTGGTGCTGGCATCAGTGAGTGCACAGCAGGATTGGTTATTGTTGCTGTTCTGTCCTCACACCTTGACTGCCACAACTCCCACTGGGCCCTTCTGATGTGTCTCGGCTGGGAGCTATCAGGACTTGTACAGACTGTGCGTACAAACGCAGGTGATTGGCATTTGTTGATACAGGAATGTCTCCACATATCAGGAAGTGTGGATTTGGGCAACGTCAGCCCCCACACACAGGATGCAACTGATAACTTGTAATTTAGGAGAAAAAAAAAAAGTCTTCTGACCCACTGACAGAGCCACCAGAGCACCAGGGAACTGATGCCTGCTGGTGCCCTAATCCCTGGGGGGCCCTGCCCTACAAACCGTAGTCTTCTTCACCTTTATGCCGTGCAGATGCTCTTCCCCCAACCTGGCATGCTCTTCCCCCAATTCTCTGCCTCGAGAACCACTGCTTTGACGACAACAGGCAGCTCGAGCATCACCTGCCACAGAGCACGGCAGTCTCTTGTGTGCTCTCTGGGGTGCACCTCCACACACTCTCCATCTTTCAAACTCCAGCTCAGATGGTGCCTCCTCTGCGAGCTTTCCCCTGGGTCCACGCACAGAGGTTGACTCGGGGCTCCCACAGCTCCTGTGCCTCTCTCTCTCTAACCTTTCACACGTTGCATGTAGTTCCCTCCTAGGTCCTCCACTAATCCTTGTCTAATTCTCACCTTTAATTTACCCTGTGTTGCCACTTCCTGAGAACGAACTGGGGACAGCTCCCATTCCCTCGCCTTTGTCTGTCCTGTCAGCACAGTTGTCACAGCCGGCTTTGGCTTGGAGCGGGAAATGGAAGTGGGGGTCCTGCTGACCTTCCTGTGCCACATGCCCATGCACTGTGACCCCAGACCCAGCACTCGGCACTTCCTTCCAGCAGCCACACCGCCAGCGTCAGCAGTGGGAAAGGTCTAATAAATTTATTCAAGGAAACATTAAATTCTAGATAATTCTTCCCTCAAAACATTGGATTTGATGGGCTCCCTAAATAAGCTCAAATAACTGGGAATTGCATATCTGTTTGTTCACTCATTTAATGCATTCTTGTGGAGTGCCTGTGTTGGACACTGGGAAACTGAGTTTGAAAAATGCAGGCATGGTGCCAGATCACCATCTGGGGGACATACATTGGAGCCGTACCTTGGGGCTCTGGTGACATTCAGGCCAGGTTGAAAGGCGAGTGACGGCTGAGAGCCCTCACCGCTGAGTCCTGCACTGGCCTTGCTCTGGCTACCACACATGCCGTCCCGGGTGAGTGTCACAGGGTAGTTCTGTGGGCTGTGGCGGGACTGAGAGGGTGGCAGCTTTGTAGCCGCAGAAAAACTGGCTTGTGAATAGCTTTCATGGAGCAAAGTTGTAAAGAGACAGAAATGACATCTGAAAAGACTTCTGAGCCAGTCTTCTTGGCATGTTCACCCAAGTTGAGCCCAAACAAAAGGCTGTTGATACTGTGTCGTTTGCACAAGTCACGAAAAGCTTCAGACTTAGGGTGAGCAGTTTCTGCTTCTGCAATTCAGAGACCATAAAAAATGAAGACTGGCTGGGAGAAGTTGTCGCTCTGTCATTAAGCCAGAGTCTGGCCCCTAGAATTGACCTTGTCTGGGCAACATGTGTTCTTAATCCCCCAGCACCGCCCCCACCCCACCCAGCAGAGGCTCCAGTGCAGCAGAGAGTGCCCTCCGGGCGTGGGAGCAAGCCTCCCACATCCTCCACCTCTGGGGGGGCCGGGACCAGACCTCACAGATCCCCATCTGGACCCTTCCCCTTGGTGATTGCTTGCCCCATGCCTGACCCCCAGGGACCCAAGACAGATTCTGCCCCTTCCTCAACCCCTAAGCACCCTCTGTCTGCCAATCCTTGTGCGGAGCTTTGGGGGACAGTGATAAGTAAGAGATAGTGCATGAGAGAGACAGAACAATGTGGTGACCGCAGGGTCAGAGCAAATCAGGGAGCTGTGCATGCCCAGATGAGGGTCACCTAAGCCAACTGAGCAAGCAAGAAAGGCTTCCTAGAGGAGGTGCCACCCGTGCTGACTGTTGGAGGACAGTTAAAAACTGACGAGGCAGGGCTTCCCTGGTGGCGCAGTGGTTGGGAGTCCGCCTGCCGATGTAGGGGACACAGGTTCGTGCCCCGGTCCGGGAAGATCCCACATGCCATGGAGTGGCTGGGCCCGTGAGCCATGGCCGCTGAGCCCGCGCGTCCGGAGCCTGTGCTCCGCAACGGGAGAGACCACAACAGTGAGAGGCCCGCGTACCGCAAAAAAAAAAACAAAACAAACAAACAAAAACTGATGAGGCAAAGGATCTGGGAGAGGTGCTCACACTGAGGAAAGAGATGCACTGGCAAGTAATCTGGGCTGTCTGGGGTACGGGGGGAAAAAAGCCTTGAATGCCATGCCGAGGAGTTTGCCCAAAATGTAATATAGCGTTGATGCTATGGTAGATGAAAGTACAGGATGCCAGGAATATACAGAAAGGAGACACCAAATTAAATTGTAGCGGTCAGAGAAGGCCTTTTTTTTCCTAAGGCAGATTTCTGGGTTCACGTCTCTGCACCATTGTTATTTACAGCACCTCTTGCCCTTCATTCTTATAATTTGCTTCTAGCATTTAAAAGCCATGGAAGATCCTCTCACTGGTTTATTGGTGAGTGGTGACTCACCATCATTCAGTTGAAAATTTTTCTTTCCTTTTTTGTTTTTGTTTTGTGTTTGGCAGGGGTAGGTACTACAAGTGTCAGTGGCTGGAATAGATCATGTCAGTAGCTCTTCAAAATATGTGGCTTGTGGACCTGAAAGGTTCATGGGCCCCTCAGGGCAATGCCCAACCAGAACCCAAGAGCTGTGCCTTTTCCCTGGTCTCCTGACCTTTTCTGGAATCATTCACTGTTTGCTCCACACCCCCATATTTTCTCAGCACTGCCTGTTCTCAGAGACATCCAGGTAAGGACATGTCATCAGCCCCCTCAGCAGCCTGGGCAAAATGCCTTGGAAGCTCCTTTCCCTCCCCTGCTGTAAGCCTCGCAGCACTGGGAGGGCGTGTAACAGAACACTTGGAGAAGCCATCTTTTTTGGGCAAAGTGGTCTGAGAAGGATTTTTGAAGGAAGTGATATTTTATCCAAGCCTTAAAGATAACATAGGAATTAAGCAATTGAAATCAAACGATAGGGCAGGTGTTCTAGACAGAAGGACTTCATAAACTCAGAGCATGAGGTACCCAAGGATATTCAGAGAGCTGCAAGTGATTTGGCATGTTTGGGGCATAGTGTTACATCCTAGAATACTGGAAGACAAGATGTCATCCAGGGCCGGGTCCAGGGAGGCCTTACAAGTCATTCTAAAAGGATTTTGATTCTATCCTACTAGAAGACATGGGGGAATTATTGACATGTTTTAGACAAGAGGTAAAAGAATGCCATGGTCAGCTTCGCTCCTTGGAAGGGTTGCGCTAACCCATTATGGGAGATGAGTTAGAGGAGGAGACACGCTGAAGGCAATCCCACGGGGATGGAGTAGAGGCTATTTGAGGAACACTTAGGAAATGGAATCAAAGCGTCCCTCCCCTCCTCCCAAAACGTCTTGTATGGCCTTTCTTCCACCACTGCCACTGCCACTTCCAGGCACGATGCTGTTGTCTGTCTCCCCTCCAGGACGGGCACGGCATTCCTCTCTGTGGAATTCCTCTAACAGCGCCTGGCCCTGATTAGGTGCTCGGTAAGTGCTTATTATGCCTGCTGAGTTGATCTGATGATCAACTGAGTATGGGAGGCTGGGCAGGGAAGAATCTGGAATGACTCCCAAGTTTCTGGCTTCCAAAACAGGAAAAATGGGAATGCCATTTCATTGAGATAGGGAACCCAAGAAGAAGGGCGGTTGTATCTGATTTTAGAATTCTGGCTTTTGTTAAGAGAAGAGGACAGGGCAGAGATCACAAGTCTGGTTATGGACAAAAGGAGTCTGAGATCCCTCTAGGACACTTAAGGAGAGATGTAGAGCAATCATTTAAGTGTCTGAGTCTGGAGTCCAGGAGGAGAGGTCAGAGCCAGAGATGATGCAATGGGAATCTCAGCGTGTCCATGGAGTTTGGGCAATGGGTGAGGTAGTGCAGGGCAAGTCTGTAGCCTGGGTCCCAAGCTGGCAGCTTACAAGATAAAGTAGACGTTCTTTGTATGGCTGGCACAGTGTTTTCAAATAATGTGAATACTTTTAGGCAGTGTGTCCATTCTAACTTGCCATGGCCCTACCACTTCCTGTCTTACATCTGGCCCAATTAACATATTTATAGTATCTTCTTGGCTCTGGTAGGCATTTGAGCTTATAATTTTTGGAGGAAGAAGAAAAAACCAGAAGGACACAACCCTAGGGAATATCAACCCATAAGGGATGAACAGGAGGGAGAAGTAATGAAGGAGGATGGGAAAGAATGGCCAGAGAGATTGGAGGAGATCATGAGAACAATATTTTGTTCTCTCGAAAATGATGGGAAACAAAGTGTAACAGAGTGTAAAATGTGGATTTCCTTTGATCCAGCATTTTTGCTTCTCAATATTTAAAGTCAGGAGATAATCATATCTGTGCACTCAAGTTTTTGTAACGTGATCCTTGTTGCGGCACGTTTAAAATAGCAGAAAATTGGAAACAACATAAGTGTCTCTTGGCTGAGAATGATTAAGTAAACATAGTATGTCCATGTGATGAAATAATATGTAGTCATAAAACATGATGTCAGACTTTATTTCCTGACATGACCCCACAACTTCTTGTTAAATTTTTCAAAAGCAAGTTATGGAACTGTCCATGTTAGATCATCCCATTTATGTTAAATATCTAGTTATAGTTATAGAAAGAAATGTCTGGAAGCCTTCACACGCAAATCGCGAGAACCTCCCAATATCTAGATCTAGTAGACCTTTCTCTGGCCTCTGTGTCTTCGACCTTTCTTGGTTCTTGACACTGTCAGCCTTTCTTGGCTTCTGCTCCTTGTCGTCATTCCCTGACCTTTGTCTCATAGGCTGGCAATCAGGACTGAAAAATGGCAGACGCAATCCTGGGAGAACCCTTCAAAACTGGCAGCTTGTTTATATACTAGACACACCCAAAGCAGGGCACTTACTGGGCAATTCTCTGGAAAGGAGCAGTTAGGGACAGTATTTCCCTGGTCCTTAGTCCCTTTGAATCTATATAACTCTTCTGGAACACAACCCTTCCCAGGGTCTCTGGGTTTAAGTTTCTTCTCCTTACCCACCTCTCCCGCCCCCTAGCAAAATTGCCTGGCTATCCCCTCTCTCCCACGCCTTCTGTTCATTCAAGGGGTTATTTTTAACCGTGTTGTATATACCATACTTAAATCCTGGCAAAACACCAGAACTTTGGAATACACACCGAGATGGAAATAGTCTCCCACAACCTTCCCCCTTTCTAAAGTGTTTCCTTTTAAAGAGAGAAAATTAGTTATATAAATCTAAACTATAGACAGCCCTACCAAGATAGTCCCTGGACTCTCGCACGGAGTGACTGAACTCGCAGCCTCGGCCCCCGAGGTCACACTGGAGGCTGGACCTGCCGCCACTTTGGGCCCAACTTCAACCCAGGGGAGACCAGTGGGGGCCAGGGGAGCACAGGGGGAGATGGTTCCTTCCACTTTTCCAGGCTTGGTGGGTCTAGAACCCCTGTCTCAGAATCATGGAGATTACCTGATCTACCTCCCATTCCCAATAGCCAGTGGCTCTTAACTTCCAGAAGCAGCCCATCTACTTCAAGATACTCAGTGACTGGAAAATTTTAACTAAGAAAAGCCCAAATCTACCTTTCAGTAACTTTTACCTGTGGTCCTGATTCTACCCACCAGAGCCACACAGAACAAGTCTAATCCCTCTTCCCTATCAGATGGTCAGAGATTTGAAGCTGGTGCTCACGTGCCCTCAAGTCCTCTCTAGCCAGACATGTCTGCTTTCCTGAGGTATGATAAGGCCCCTCCCTACCACAGTGGTTCTCTTCTCTGGGTCGGTTCCACTTTATTACTGTTCCCTTCAGGAACCACCCAGAATGGAGCTCATGCTTGATCAGAGGTGACCTGCCAGGTGGAAAGGATGCAGGATAAACATCTCCCCACTTCTCTTTCTTTTTTTTAACATCTTTATTGGAGTATAATTGCTTTACAATGGTGTGTTAGTTTCTGCTTTATAACATAGTGAATCAGCTATACATTTACATATATCCCCATATCTCCTCCCTCTTGCGTCTCCCTCCCACCCTCCTTATCCCACCCCTCTAGGTGGACACAAAGCACTGAGCTGATCGCCCTGTGCTATGCAGCTGCTTCCCACTAGCTAGCTATTTTACATTTGGTAGTGTATATATGTCCATGCCACTCTCTCACTTCGTCCCAGCTTACCCTTCCCCCTCCCTATGTCCTCAAGTCCATTCTCTACGTCTGTGTCTTTATTCCTGTCTTGCCCCTAGGTTCTTCAGAACCTTTTTTTTTTTTTTTAGATTCCATATATATGTGTTAGCATATGGTATTTGTTTTTCTCTTTCTGACTTACTTCACTCTGTATGACAGACTCTAGGTCCATCCACCTCACTACAAATAACTCAATTTGGTTTCTTTTTATGACTGAGTAATATTCCACTGTATATATGTGCCACATCTTCTTTATACACTCATCTGTCATCTCCCCACTTCTGATGCTCCTCACAGCGACTGACACCCCAGAGACACTACTTTAATGGTCATGTCATCTTGACATGCTGCTGCTAAGTCCCCATCCCCTTCTTACTCAGCATGTCTGATGGACTTTATGGACCCAAACCAAGCCTGGCCATGTAGCTGCCTATCTGGAGTTTTTGGGATCCTCCTTGGACCTCCAACATAAGCTGTTTCTTTCCTTTCTCTTTGTCTTCCATAGACTTGATGACTAAGCCCCTCTATCCTAGAACAGCATCTTCCACTGACCTGGTAGGCATGAGCAGAACTATTGGCCAGCTACCAAGCTCTCGAATTTTCCTGCCATCTAGCGCACGTTGCCATCCATCTCTCATACTTTGCTGGATCCACGTGAGAGGGCGCTTGCCGCATGCCCTTCTGGGACCTTGTTCCTGTCCACTTGCGGTGCCTGACAGCCCTATGCACAGGACTCATGCAGAATCCTAGGAGGAGCACCGACTTTGAAATCAGAAATGGCAGGTTTCAGACCTGGCTCTATACCTTCTTCCCTTGGACAAATCACTTAAACTCTTGAACCTCAGTTTCACCACCTGTAAATGAGGGGAAACGTAGTCCTTGCTTATTTCAAATGGCTTTTGTCAGGATAAAAGGATTATAGCATAACAAAAAACAGTAGGTAAGAGTAAGGTGATGATAATTATTTCATAAACATTTATTGAAAACCCACAAACACGTAAGCACCACGAGTGACACAAATAGGAATCGCACAAGGCCTGATTTTGAGCCAGCAGGAGGTTTGGATATGCCACAGTCTATAGCAATCCCAGGCCGTGCCAGGAGCAAGGGAGCTGGAGCCTGGGGAGAGGGGATGTCAGGGCTCAGGGACCCAGGACAAGGCAGAACAAAGCTTCCCAGGAGGGTCTGAAGTCAGGCTGAGAACAGTCGACCTTTGCTAGTCGGGTCCAGTGTCAGGACACATGTTGAGAAGAAGAGGCTTAAAACCTGTGGAGGCAAGTCAGGAATGGGAACTCAGAGGTTGGAACTGGAGCCAGAGAAGTCCCCGGTGATAGCCGTGTCTCTGGAGTAGTCGGGGTGGCCTCCAGCCGACATCAAGCTGAATCATGAGGAGAGGATCCGTGGTCACTGCGCGGGGACTGCTCCCGGGAGAGCACGCCTGTGACGGGAGAGGGAAGGTGGGCTTGAAGCTGCGGCAGGTGCGGCCGTGAGGGTGAAGGGGGTGTGTGGGCCACCAATGGGAAGGATCCTGTACATTGAGAGGAAAGCGGAAATACCGGGGAGAATGATGGGATAAATGATACAACAAGGTCCCTAAGGACAACGAGGGGAGGGATTGGCCTTTGCTTTAAGAGGGAGGCTTCTTCTGTTCGACAGCAGAGCAGAGTGGTAGAAACATAGATGGGCTTGTAAGTGCAAGGTAAAGGGGAAGGAATCCCCTTCTGGTGGCTTTTATTTTCTCTAGGAAGCAGGAAATGGGACCATGTGCTGAACACGAAGGGCACGGTGCTAGGAGAGAAGGTTGAGAAGAGCGGAGAACGTTTGTAAGGCCCCTGTGGAGAATGGAAGAGATTCTTTACTAGGGCAACCCAGAAACTGTCCCGCAGCAACAGAGCAGGCCAGGTGGGCGGCCATGACTCTGCAGTGGCACCGGCAGGCTTAGTCGTCCAAGTGTGAAGGCAAGGATTCTAAAAGAAGTCACCCCAGCCCAGAAATCGTGGCCCAGGTTGACTGTGCTTTCTAGGGGACTCGTCTGTAGGAAACAGCCTCTGTTCCTAAAGTGAGGAGAAAGGTGCTGGGAGTTGGGCACCTGAAGGGGGCAGCCATGGCCAGAACGGACTGTGCCAGGCGAGCATCTGACCAAGGATGGCTAGTTCGTGGGACCCTCCCTACGTGTGGAGACGGCAGGAGTCTCTGGTAGACCAAACACTCCGGCCTTCCTGAGATGCAGTGGCCAGAGTCCTTGCAGGTTGCACACGGAGCTTGGAGGGGCCCGGGAGAGGCGGGTAGGAAGTCTAGAGAAGGGGGCTGGGGAGACAGCCTGGCAGCGCTGCTGCATAAACCTGTGAGACTGAGCCGTTAGCCCACAAGCGAGGGCTGTCGGGCTGTGTTTGGGGTACGTGTGAGAGGCTGGGGTACGAGGCACAACAGCCCCCGGGGCCCTTGATACAGAGATGTGGTCGGAGGACAGGACTTCTGAACGCCTCCCTCAGCCATTCTGCAGGCTTCAGCTTCCTGAGTTAAAGCAGGGCAGCTCACATCTAACGAGAGAAACCAGCACCTGGGAGCAGGGCTGAGGCTGGCCCAGGGCTGTGGGAGTCCTGGGGGGCTGTTGGTGGCTACTGGTAGGGCAGCGACCACCATCAACCCTGCCTCTGACCTGGCACTCCCTGGGGAGGAGGAGGGCATGGCTGATACCAAAACTGGCAGGGAGGGAGGGGGCAAAGGAAACTGACAGTTACTGAGCAACTGGTGTGCTGGGAACTTTGCGTGCCTTGTGTCACTTCATCCTCACAGTAATCTGTGATGATCAGCCCCGTTTTACAGTCATTCATTCAACAAATAATTTATTGAGTGCCTGCCAAGTGTCAGGTGCTGCTCTAGGCGCTGGAGCTATAGCAGTGAGCAAAACAGGCAAACATTCCTGCTCATATTCTAATGGGGAAGCAAGCCCCAAACCCCAGATGTGTAAACAAAATGTATAGTATATTAGGTAGCGGAGATGCTAGAGGAAAAAAAGAGTAGGAATAGGGAGTGAAAAGTTAGGGAGGGGTTGTCATTTTAGACAGGGTGACTGGGAAAGTTGACATTTAAGTGAAAACCCGAAAGAAGTTAGGGAGGGGCCGTGCTGATTATCTGGGGGAAGAGCCTTCCAGGCAGAGGAAACAGCCAGTGCAAAAGCACTGAGGTGGGATCCACAAACAGGAAAGAGGCCTATGTTGCTGGAGTGGGCAGTGATAGGCGATGAAGTCAGAGCATTAAGAGAAGTCTGCAGCATGGGGACACTGGAGATCATTATGAGGTTGGAGGATCCTGTGCAGGGAGTAACTTAGGTTTCAGAGGATCATTCTGGCTGCCTTGATGAGGAGAGACTCTTGTGAGGCAGGGAGGCCAATTACGAGGCTACTGTAATCATCTACGAGAGAGATGCTGGTGACTTAGGTGCGGTGGAAGCAGTGGAGGTAGTAAGAAATTGTCGCATTCAGGCTGTGTTCTGAAGGGAGAGCTGACAGGTTTGCTGACAGCTCAGACGTGGGTATGAGAGAAAGAGAAGAATCTAGGCTGACTTCGGGCGTTTCACCTGAGCAACTGGAAGAATGAAGGTGCCATTTACCAAGATGGAGAAATGATTGCAAGAGAGCAGGTTTTAGGGGGAGTATCAGGAACTCAAGTTTAAACATGCAAAGCATGAGATGCCTCTTAGACATCCAGACAGAGATATCGAGAATGCGGGGGATATACAAGTCTGGCATTCAGGGGAAAGGTGTGGGCTGTGAAAATGGAAGAGACTGTCACATAAGTGAATGAAGAGGGAGAAGCAAGGACTGAGCCCTCGGGCAGAGCAACACGTAGTGGGGCCAGAGATGAGGAAGAAACTGCAAAGGAGGAAAGCCCAGTGTGATAGTAGCAAAGTCTGGAAAATGTGGTATTCTGGAAGCCAAATTAGCAAGTATTTCAAGAGGAGTAACTAACTGTATAATATGTTGCTGGGCAGTAGGGTGATTGTATAAATTATTGTCCAAACTAGGACACTTTTGAGAGTGAAAGTGGTTATTATTCATAGTTACTCCAGGATAAGACATATAACCAAGGTGGTCCCAGACAAATCAGAATGTTGTATGGTCACTCTGCTGATAGGTCAGTAAGAATTGACCATGAGATTTAGCAGCGTGAAATAATTAGTGACCTTGAATGATCAGAAATGGCGAGTGTAAAGTGAAGTAAGTCAGAAAGAGAAAGACAAATACCATATGATATCACTTTTATGTAGAATCTAAAATATGGCACAGATGAGCCTATCTACAAAACAGAAACAGACTCACAGACATAGAGAACATACTTGTGGTTGCCAAGGGGGCAGGGGTAGGGGAGGGAAGGACTGGGAGTTTGGGATTAGCAGATGTAAACTATTATATACAGGATGGACAAACAACAGGGTCCTACTGTATAGCACAGGGAACTATATCCAATCCTGGGATAAACCATAATGGAAAAGAATATGAAAAAAGCATGTTTCTATGTGTATAACTGAGTCACTTTGCTGTACAGCAGAGATTGGCACGACACTGTAGATCAGCTATACTTCAGTAAAAATAAAATAAAATTAAAAAAAGAAAGAAAGAAATGGCGAGTGTAGATAGCTCCTTCTCAAGGTGTGTTTCGGTAAAGAGAAAGAAATGTGTGATAACTGAATCTCGGTGGTCACTGTACTGTTCTTCCAACTTTTCTGTATGTTTGAAGTTTTTTCATAACAGAGAGTTGGAAAAATGAAAGTGTTAAAGCTTTTGAAAATATTTTTTTAATATGGGAAAAATAACATTTGTTTGCTATTGGGAAGGGACAAGGTCTAGGGAACAAAAGTTGGCCTTAGTTATGAGTATGGACACTTCAGAGAGAAAAGAAAGTAGAGATCGTAGGCACAAATGCAGACAAGTGGTGGTACGGAACCTGTAGAAGTTCTGTTCTGATTCTGATATTTCAGTGCAGTGATGAGCAGGATCATCTGTTGAGAATAAGAATAAGGGAGGAGGTGTTGGAAATGTGAAGTCAAAGAAGAAAGTATGAATAGTTATCTAGGGGAATGGGAGAATAACGGGGCTAGTAACGACAGGACAATTGCTCAGCAGTTTAAGGGCCTCAATCCCTTGAATTTTTTTTTAAGAATTTTTTTCCAGCTCTATTGAGATTTTTAAATTGAGGTGTAATTGACATACAGCATTATATGAGTTCCAGATTATAGCATAATGATTCCATATTTGTATATATTGCAGAATGACCCCTACAATAAGTCTAGTTAACATTCATCACCATACAATTACAGAATTGTTTTCCTTGTAGTGAGAACTTTTAAGATTTACTCTCTAGCAACTTTCAAATATGCAATACAGTTTTATTAACTGTAGTCACCATGCTGTGACATACATTTCATGACTGGAATTTTGTACCTTTTGACCCCCTTCACCCATTTTGCCTGTGCCCCAGCCCCCGCAACCCCATCTCTGGCAACCACCCGTCTGTTCTCTGTTTCTGTGAGCTTGGGTTGGTTTGTTTGTTTATTTTAGATTCCACATATAAGTGAGATCATATGATATTTGTCTTTCTCTGTCTGACTTACTTCACTTAGCCTAACACCCTCAAGGTCTACGCATGTTGTCACAAATGGCAAGATTTAGTTCTTTTTTGTGGCTGAATAATATTTGTGTGTGTGTGTGTGTGTACCACATTTTCTTTATCTATTCATCCATCGATGGACACTTAGTTTGTTTCCATATCTTTCACTCACTTGAACTTAAGGTGAGACGAGCCAGCATGCGTTTTTCTCTCTCCAGCTGCATTCATCTGTGCAGGTCCATGCCCAGAGTAGGAAGGAAGTGGAATTTAACCAGAGTTGTGTTTCAGCTGAGTGAGGGAGGAGCAAAGAAGTTGAGGATGAATGCAAGGAGGTGATTGTACTGTTTGACTTGGAATTTAAGCTGGGTGAGAATAGCAGTAAGAACATAAGGAGGTAAAGGACAGTGAAAAGATGGTAGAACCAATGGCTTGAAGATCCCAGTGTGTTGAAGGATTGTTGGAGTTTTGCTACAAGAGCAGGTGAGCTATAGACATATAGATAGGTGGAGACAGTCAGAGACTGGGAATTTGAGATTGAGATTAGAGAGAGCTTTAGTTAGTAATGGCCTGGTCTAGGGTATAGTTTAGGAGTAAATAGCTGAGGTAAGGTAGAGAGTAAGACCACTGGAGGAGAAGAAGTCAAGGCAGGTCTGGAGTTTACCAGTTTAGATTTAGAAGGAAGCTCATCTCTCCTGTTTCCTGCTTTTTGAAGAAGGAATACACTATAGGTATTGAGACTGATGATAATTGCTTCAGAGTTTCTCTTCTTCACTTTATATTTGACTGAGACTGCAGTTGAGGGGGGAGGGAACCGCCAAGGAAGGTGGTGCTAGACCAGACACAAGGATCATTAATGGTCTATGGCCATAGATAGTCAACCATCAGGGCTGCCAGAGATCAGAAAGGTCATAGAGAGCCTGGGGGAAGAGAGCCAGACAAGCATCAGAATTAAGGCTCTTGGCTGTCACATGTAAGAGATTAAGTCACAGAGGCCCTCACAAGGTACTGAGGTCAGGAAAGGCTAGGGATTTGAGCCTAAGTCAATACTATCAATAATATGGAGTATCTAAAGATCTTCCAAGGAGTGGACAAGATGGGCTGGGGCTTGCTTGTCTCCCTTTACTGTACCAGGCATTAGCAGTGCCATGTCTTGGGAAGGTCCCTAGAATGACCTACAGAAAGTCTCTGGTTCTCTTCCTGATGGTTGGCTGGTTGGCCATTGGGTGCTGAGTGCAGCAGAGAGTAGGGGAGCTCAGGATGGATGCATGTGAAAGAGGAAATTGAAGGCTGCAGCTCAGTGATTTTTGACTGTGACAAATCCCTGCTCCATGTGCAGGGCCCGTTGTTGTGGCTGTTTATTCATTTGTTCATTGACTACCTTAAACATGCTATGTGCTGTTCTAAGTATTAGGCGTGTGTGGTAAAGATAATACACAGTGGTAAGGCAGTCTCTCTCAGAGTGCCTCTTAGCTTGTCATGAATTCAGATATAGGACCATTTGGGTTTGCAGGGGTCAGCACATCTGTGTAGAGGTGAGACGTGACAGTAGTGAGAGTAGCAGCATCTGTGTCTGTACAGGGCCTGGAATTCTTCTTGTAGTACAATCTCCCTTTGCATCCTGATAATACAACTGTGACAGGGGTTCCCATCTGTCACTAGCATGACCCATTCCATTTGGCAATTGATCTGGTGTCTGGGGAGAGAGAATTCTGCCCCTGAGGCCTCACCCAAGGTCTCCAAGGTCAAGAATAATGCTGGAGCCCCTGGGCTAAAGAAGGTAGCAAGAGTATTCCCCATAGGACTAGAGCCCCCAGCTAGGGCCGAGAAGGACCAGCATGGGAAATGCCAAGAGCAGAGTCTGCATTAATGTATTGCCCACCCTGGGACAGTGAAGAGAAGTGTGATGAAATCCAGCCACATGGGTTCAAGGGCTTCAGACTTCCCTGGCCAGCACAGTTGGCATTGCCCTTCACCCTTCCCTGCAGAGAGAAGCAGTTAGGTCACGCTCAGGCCCTAGAGGCAGACGAATAGCCGGATGGGTTGCCCCTCAGTCTGTGACTTGGGTGCTCTTCACTGAAGAGAGAGGGAGAAAGAGAGAGAGGAATAGGTTTAGGGGAAGAAAATAGACTCCTTTTTAAAAAGACGTTGAGCCTAGGTGCCAGTGGAATATCTCAGGCAAGAAGTTTCAGAAGCAGTTGCATGTAAGACTTGAACTCAGGGTATAGGTCTGAGCGTAAGATGGAGATCATCAACCACCAGTTGGACATAGGCGTCTGGATGTTTGGAACTTGAACCCTCCTGAAACAATCACGTTTTCCAGCCTTTTCTTTGCAGTCCTTCCTGGGACTGTAAGCAGTGGTGGTCGGCAACAACCGCCCCTGTGCCCTCACCCGGGCTGCCTCCCTCAGCCCCCTTCTCTGAAGGTAGAGGGTCTCATCTGAGAGCACAGCTGCTGCTCATTCACCGTCATGTTGTCTCATTTCTGAGCAGAGAAAAAACTGGCTGAACCCTTCTGGAAATTCCATTTTCCTATGGGGCTCAGAAAATAAGGTACCTGTATTAGTTTCCTTTTGCTCCTGTAACAAATGATTCTCTCACAGCTCTGGAAGCCAGAAGTCCAAAATCAGCGTCTTTGGGCTGAAATCAAGGTGTCAGCAGGGCTGCACTCCCTCCAGACGCTCTGGGAGGTTATCCGTTCCTTGCCTCCTCCAGCTTCTTGTGGCTGCTGGCATCACTTCAGTCTCTGTCCCTGAGGTCACATTGCCTTTTCTTCTGTATGTGGTAGAATCTCCCTGTGCCTCTCTCTTTTAAGGACACTTGTGAATGCATTTAGGGCCCACCTGGATGATCCAAGGCAATCTCCTCATCTCAAGATCTTACCTTTAGGAAGCTTTTATACTAATAGGGAAACACCAACAATAAACAACTTATAAGCAAATTATTTAGTAAATTAGAACAAGACAAATACTGTGGGGGAGAAAAGAAACAGTATGGCAAAGTGATAGGAGCAGGTTGAGTGTTAAATAGCATGGTCAGGGTTCACCTCCTGGGAAAGGCAGAATTTGGGTATGGACTGGAAGGAGGTGAGGGAGTTAGCCGGCTGAATATCTGGAGGGGAGTGTGCTAGGCAGAGGAAACAGCTCCAGTAAAGGCCCCAAGGCAGCAAGGAGTGTGGCTGTGGTAGAGTGAGAAGAGGGACGGTCGTGGGTGGGGGAAGGAGGTGTCTGGGATCGTGGATGGCCTCGTAGGCCACTGTGAGGACTTCACCCTTTACCTGATTGACATAGTAAGACATTGCACATGAGGAGAGGTTGGTCTTCAATAGCTGAGTGGATGCTTCCTCATTGTTATCAGGAGGAAAGGAGGAAAAGTGGAGCAGATGCCAGTGGTTTTGTAGACTTGGTGGGAGGCAGATCTCTGAAGTCACTTCATAAATATTAATTCAGCACCTACCTACCAGGCAAGGCACAATTCTAGGTGCTGGGGGATACGGCAGTGAAATAAATAGGCAGATCCCTAGTCACACAGAGCTCGCATTCTCCAATTATAATAAACTGGTACACATGAGAGAGAGTAAGCAAATGAACAAGATAATTTTAAACGGTGCTAAATGTTTACGAAGAAAATAAAACAAAGGTGAGTGATAGAGACAGGAGGAGGAAACCCACCCTTGACAGAGGGGTTGGAGAAGACGTCTCTGAAGAGGCGACATTTGAACAGAGATCCGAATGAAACCGAAGAGCCAGCCTCGGGAAGGTCCAGAGGGGTTCTGGAAAGGTCTAGAGACAGAGCGATGTTTGTTGTATTCAAGGACTGGACAGGAGGCCAACGTATACTGTTTCAGGGTGAGTCAGGAGGAGGACCTGAAATGAGGTGAGAGGCAGGTGAGGAGGATTAGTCATTGTCATCTGTAGTTTGGTTTTGTTCAGAGGGCAGTGAGAAGGTTCTAGGCAGAGGAATGTCATGATATGGTTGATGATTTAGGAGTACGCTTCTGGCCTTTAGAGCATGGAATGAGGGGCCAGAGCAGAAGCTGGTCACTGACCATTGCAGCAGCCACAAGGTGATGATGTGGACCTGGTGGTAGCAGCAGAGATGGAGATAAGTGGAGGGATTCACATTATGTTTAGAGAGTAACAGGATTTGCTGATGACCCAGAAGAGAGACAGACAGGAAAAAGAAGTGAGTCAAGAATGACTCTGTCCCAACTGGCAAGATAGAGGATTGTTTATAAAATAGGTGTTTCTCTTTGTAGAATGTGATGATCCAGGGCAAATGGGACTAAAAAAGAAAAGAATGACTCCTAGGTTTCGCTTGATCAACTGCACCGGCCTGGCCTGGCCTGGCCTTCCTCACCATCAAAACCACAGCCACCACCCCTCCACCACGGCCCTATCCATCATCATTGGTATTCTCACCATCTGTTTGAGTTCTGTCATGCTCCTGTCCTTCCAGCTCACCTTATAAAGCAGTGCCCGAACTTGGTGAAATTGATCCAGCCACTTTTCCTGCTTGTTTCCGGGCTGCTGAACTGTTAACAGAGACACACGAATACATGTATTGGCCCCACGGTGGCGTCCTGGTCTTCAGCCTCTGCCAGTGCTCAGCATTGCTCAGCAGTCCCGTCCCTGGTTGACTTACCACAGTGACTGCTTCAAACCTCTCCCACTCATCAGTTCCTACAGCCCAGACCTGCACACTCGTAATCCCAAAACCCAGAGATTCCCCGGAGAAATGAGGTCCCCCCAGCTCCCAGTGCACCTATCAGGGTGACCACCCTCGCGTGCTCCCCCTTTTCCCAGGGAAAAGGCACCCTGCCCTCTGTGTCCCTCTCCCCGTACTCTGATCCAGTCCCCTTCGCCTCCTGGTGGCCTCTCCACTGCTGCCTCTCTGTCTCTCGCACCCCCTCCCTCCGCCTTCTCTGCGGGCTCCTTCCCCCAGTACAAGCAGGCTCGGGTCTCTGCCTCCCGCTTCACTCGCCAGCTCCCGGTCCCTTTCTGTCCTCTCCTCCACTACCACGTTTCTACAGAGATCACCTCCTCTCTCTCAAACACTCTCGCTTTTCTCCCTGTGCAACGCCCTGTGGTCTGGTCTTGCCCTCTCCATCCCTGATGGCGCACTTCCCGAAGGGTCCGGTGGCTTTCATGTATCCCGAAGGCAGTGCCATAAATAAAAGTATTGATGTACGTTGTGCTGATCCATGAGGTTCTTGTGTGGGTGAAATAGGACGACAAGCATAGAACACTTAGGACAGTGTCTAGAACGTTGCAAGAGCTCAGTACCTGTAAACTGCTGTTATTACACTTGTTACTGTGGCGTTTGTCGTGTGTTTCACTATTGCCTCTGTGTGTGTTTGGCTGCCTCATCCATTAATCACGAAACTGGGACTCTGAGCTGTTTATTATCGTATTCCCAGTGACTAGCACGGTACCTGGGATAAGCTGGGGCTTAGCACGTATTGGAGAGCTGGAGGGTGGGTACTGGGGATCGGATCGTGTCCTTGGGCTCTGGGTTAAGTGGCCTCCGTAGACATTCTGGCCATTGTCCAGGCTGTCACTGGGGGAGGTGTGCTTGCCTCTCGTAGCGGCTTCTCAGCTCGCCGTTCTCTCCTCGCCTCCCCACGCTCCCCTCCCCTTATCAGGAAGTCGGGCCCCTTCCCTTCCTCCTTGGTCCACTCTGGGTACAGGCTGTCAGCAGAGTCAGGGGAGCCCTGTCAGCAGGAGCCCAGGCACTGCCCCCTTGAGAGTCTCCTTCAGCGCAGGCCTCCCTGCCTGTCATACATGTCATGCATGTGGCTCCAGCCTGTCTGGACACAGATGTGGCCAAAGTCCCTAAGCAGGCAGAGGGGCAGCAGCTGGCAGTATTTCAGACCAGGAGGGGTTTACTAGGAAACAGTAAGGACATCACTGGAAGCCTGGCCCTTCGGAGCAGGGAGATCAAAGTGTCCATGATGTGCTGCACGAGGCAGTCCTCAGAGCTCCGCAGGTGAGCAGAAACTCCACCTGCATTGGCCCAGGGAGATCCACACTGTGGAGCCGGTCACCCTGAGCGCTCCTCCCTCTTCCAGCCAGCAGTCAGTTATGGAGCACCTGCTCCATCCTGGCTGCATGCCGGGGAGGGAACAGGCACATTAGTGTGCAGTCAGTGCCAGGAAGGGGCACGGAGAACCGTGGGGACCTGGAGAGGCTCCGTCAGCCCTGTGTGGCTCAGGGAAGACCCTACCTGTGCAGAGGCAGAGACGCTGGAGTTGGGCTGAAGAAGGAGCAGAAATTCAGCATGCGAATGAGAAGGGGAAGAGAATTCCAGGCAAAGGGAACAGCAAGTGGAAAGGCATGGAGGTGTTAAAGAGCCTGGCAGATTCTAGAATCTATAAGTAGTTGGATATGGCTAGAGCTTAGGGAAAGGGAGGAGAAGAGAGGGGTATCTGAGGTGGGGAGGTTGACGCAGGAGAGTCAGATCACAGGGGCTTTGGAAACCAGACGAAGGAGCTTAAGCATTATCTTCTAGTAGCTGTTGTAGTCGGTAGAAATCCATGTCAAACTAATTCAAGCAAAAAGGAAATTGATTGGCTGACTTACCTGTTAAGTTCAGGGCTGAACTGTCTTCAGGCCCACCCGGACTAGGACTCAGCGTCTTTCTCCCCACGTCTTGGCTCTGCTTTCCCTGGGTTTGACTGTTCTGTAGACAGTTTCTCTGTGTAGCCACAGAAGATGGCTCCAGCGGTTCTAGGCCCAGGGGTGGCAAATTTTTTTTCTTAAAAGTCCAGATAGTGAGTATTTTCGGCTTTGCAGGCCATATATTCTCTGTCACAGCTAATCAACTCTGCCGTTATAACATTAAAGCAAACAATAGACATTAGGTAAATGAATGAGTGTGGCTGTGTTTTAATAAAACTTTATTTATACAAACAGGCAGCTGACCTCTGGGCCATGGTTTGCACAAGCACTGTTCTAGGCTTACATGGTCTTTACAGCTCACTATCTCGGAGAAAAAGAGACTCCCATATACCCTAGTGTCCAAATATTAAATCCCAGAGAATTGGATTCATCCCACTTGGATCACGTGCCCATTGTTGAGCCAGTTACTGTGGTTCTGAGGGGTGAAGTATCTTAATTGGCCAGCCTGGACCACGCGCCCATCCCAGCAGCAGTGGTGGGGGGTCAGCTCAACTAGGACCATATGGAATAAAAAGTAGGTGCTTTACAGAAGAAGCGGGGGAGGAATGCAGATATCCACTGCAAGGCGCTAACAAGAAAGAGCATGAGCTGAGTGCCCCAAGTTGCCAGTGGTGATCCACCTTGAAACTGGCCCTGACACTGCCTCGGGGCATCAGGCCAACCCTGGCTGTGCTGATGCACACCCTGCCCCGGCCTTTTCCCTCTGTGCAGAGCCCGCACCTCAGCTGCCTTATACTTACACCCAGTCAGAATGCACTCGCCCACTCAGTCCTTCCTCACGCATTGCTGCGCCTGCCTGGGTGGGACGAGAGGGCAGGTCACTGGGTGGGGGGCCAGGCTGAAGCTCCCCTGCCCTTGGCAGGCGCTTCCACCCTGGCAGCTTTAGCAGCCTCTCTCCTTGTCTCGAAGGGAGGGTTGCTTCTGGATCTCTTCTCTCCTGTGCCCTTGTCTGCACGACCCTCCTCCTTGAATGCCCTTCCCACCACGCTCCAAGAGGCTCACATTTACTTGTCTTCCAAGGCTCAGCTTGGTATTGTCATCATCTCCTTCAAGATATTCCTATACCCCTAAGCTGGTCTGAGACCTTTATACCACTCCCTATTCCAAAACACAGGATGTGCAGACTTATTTTCTTACGGTTATTTGTTTACCTGTGTCTGCCATTAGCTCCTGAGGAGAAGGACCAAAGCTAGTTTACCTTAGGTCCCCAGCCAGCACTCAGCACGGAGCCTGACCCCGCGTAGGCAAGCAGTTGTTGGATGGGGCTGCATCCTCCAGCTCCATCTGGTCCTGCCTAAGATTGGAGGCAGACTCTTCATGCTCTTGCTTGGAACGGTACTTGTTGGTTGATACCTGCTGTTTGTCTTCTCTGCCTCTTCTCGCAGGATATAGACCCACCTGCCCTGCATATTCATGACCCTTTCTCCTCAGACTTCTGCTCTCTCATGGGACCCATTCAGGTGGGTCAGCAAGAGAAGGGGCAGCAAGACATAAGCTGGACAAGGCATTGACAAAGTGCTTATCTTGTTTGCTTGGACATATACCAAGGTCTTACTGTGCAGGGCCATTTATGGTGGGGCTGCCACAGCGAGATCCCAAACAAGAACAGGTAGATTCTAGAAAACGTGTGTCCCTCTGCTTCATCTACCCCACCGCTTCCCAGAGCAGGTTCTAGAAAGGAGGATCTCTGCGGTTTGGCTTTCACCCTACTGGATGACAGTCTCACTCATTTTGGGCCAAGGCCTGTGGCTGAATCTGGCAGACTGATGTGCTGTGGCCCCTAGTCTCGGGACCCACTACTGGGCTCTGCCTTCCTCTTGTCTCCTGGGCTGCTTGGGCTCTTGTGGCCAGAAGGCTGGCCACACAACCAAACAGGCACAGATGGAGAGCTGAAACTATGTGTTGCCCTAATCCAGCAAACCCACATCTGGAGGCACCTTTTTCTTTTTTTTTTTTTTGCGGTACGCGGGCCTCTCACTGTTGTGGCCTCTCCCGTTGCGGAGCACAGGCTCCGGACGCGCAGGCTCAGCGGCCATGGCTCACGGGCCCAGCCGCTCCGCGGCATGTGGGATCTTCCCGGACCGGGGCCCGACCCCGTGTCCCCTGCATCGGCAGGCGGACTCTCAACCACTGCGCCACCAGGGAAGCCCCTGGAGGCACCTTTTGCAGTTGGGATGGTGGGAACTAGGAGGAAGATCCTACTCTGTGTCTGCTGGTACCACAAAGAACTACTCCCCTCCCAGTTAGTAAGGCTCAGTTAGCTTTCCTGCTGGTCTCAGGGCACAGGCTTGATGTTCTGGGCCTTAGGAAATGGTTTAGGTGGGCGAACCAGAATTGGGGACATTCACCTTCTACACTTCACCTCAGCCACACTGCTGGTATTAAATGAACTAAGAGATCCCTTTGAGGGGTCCTGGGTTGCCCATCCTGGCTGGCAGACTGACCATCGTGCCGAGTCATCGTCCTCTCTCAGTTTATAGGCCTGTGGGCAGGGCAGCCTCATGGGTCCTGGGGTCCAGCCTTGTTATGAGAGGCACAGGGGTCAGACCCACCCTTAGCATGTACCCTCCTAGAGCCTCAGCTCTCCACATTGCTATGCTCTAGGATCCAAGAAGAAAAGACGCACAGGTCCCCGTACAACTTCTGCCTCCTCCTTCCCCTGTTCTTTCTCACGCACTCACACACACACCCTCCTGAAACCTGATCCCAAGGCTGCTTTGTATGCAGAGCTGGCGAGCTGGGGCCTGTCTGCTGGAGCCTGCCCCACCCTGCCCCACTACTCCCTTGGCCAAGGCAAGCAGGTCAGGCGTCGCACACCCCTGCTAGTCTGGCCAGTTATTCTGCACCTCAAGGGCCACCTCCACCCTGGCTGGGCCCCCAAACTGGCACACTGGCCTCTGGACAGAAGCCCCTGAATTCTCTTCCAGGTGTAGCATGGGGCTCTGCCCAGATGGCCTGCAGAATTAACACAAACACACACACATACACCACCTCTACCATCACCACACCCCATTTCCTGTTGTTTATGGCCCTCCCCGCTCAGCTTCCAGCGCCTCTGCAGGCACTGAGCCACCTCCTGGGGGAAGGCTGTCCAGAGGAAGCAGCATCTGAACTTAAAGAATGAGAAGGGATTTTCCAGGCAAATAGAGAGGGAAGGGATTGGGGAATACAGGGAAGGGTGACAGGGGTACATTTCAGGCAGAGACTGCATGTGTAAATGCATGAAGACTGGCATGTTCAGGGAGCTACAAATAGTGCATGGTTGGTAGGACACAACTGGTCTCAGAGGAGTAAAATCCAGATTGCAGTAGGTCGAGGAGTGAATAGGAGATGAGGAAGTCGAGACAGAATAGCCACTGCTCTTTATCAAGGTTTTGCCGTGAAAGGATAGAGAGAGAGACTGGTAGCACGGGTACGTGGTCAGGAAAGTTTATTGAGTTTGTTTGTTCTCATGTAGGAGAGACCTGAGCTTGCTGTATGCTTAGGGGGAAACAAACAGGAGTGGGCTGCATAGTGTGATGGAGAGATCAGCTTTGATGGGTCTAGGGTGGGGGAAGGAAGTAAGAAGCTGAAGGAGTTCCTATCTGATTGGCTTGGTTTTGTCTGTGAAGTGAGAAAAAAGAAGAGATATCTGCTTAGATAAAGTGGGAAAAGGATAGAGAGTTTATGGAGAGTGGAGGAGGTTTGGAATAGCTGCTGAGCAAAGGTGAGGGTCCAACTAAGGCTCAGTGCATGAATTTGTAGTGGTACCAGTCTGTGTGTGTGTGTGTTTTCTAGCAGCACTCTGAGTATATAAAGTGCAAGAGTGTACGATTCGATTCATCTCTGATTGGGTTTTGCTTTATGGATGGGACAAAAAGACAATGGAACAAGAGGGTATAGCATCCTGGCAAGAGAGAGACTAAAGAGGTGGATGGGATTCTAACCAGGAAAGAATATAACCTGGGAATGAAGAAAACTTTTTAAACTAAAACTCAAAACCCAGAATCAATAAGGGAAAAGATTGATAAATTTGACCCTTTTTAAAAAAAATTATTTATTTATTTTTGCCTGTGTTGGGTCTTCATTGCTGCGCGCGGGCTTTCTCTAGTTTTGGCGAGCGGGGGCTACTCTTCGTTGTGGTACGCAGGCTTCTCATTGCAGTGGCTTCTCTTGTTGCAGAGCAGGTCTCTAGGCGCGTGGGCTTCAGTAATTGTGGCTCGTGGGCTTAGTTGCTCCGCGGCATGTGGGATCTTCCTGGACCAGGGCGCGAACCTGTGTCCCTTGCATTAGCAGGCAGATTCTTAACCACTGCGCTACCAGGGAAGTCCCAACTTTTTTTTTTTTTTTTGCCATGCTGCACGGCCTGCTGGATCTTAGTTCCCCGACCAGAGATCAAACCTGGACCCTTGGCAGTGAAAGCGTCAAGTCCTAACCACTGGACTGCCAGGGAATTCCCTTTGACTACACTTTTTTTAAAAATCTGTTGTAAAAAAGGGGGAAAAAGAAAGCAAGAAAGGAAAACACCACAAGCCAAGTGAATAAATAAACTCAATTTATATCTCAATAGAGATATATTTGTAACCGTATCTCAGAGGGTTTATATATTTAATATATAAAGAGCTTAAAAAAAAAAGAGAAGATTGTTAGCTAGTGCTGTAGTAGTAATCATATTGTCACATATGTGTATGAAAACATGTTGTACACCTTAAACTTATACAGTGTTATATATCAGTTATAGTCAATTATATCATAATAAAGCTAGGGGAAAAAAGAAAAAACCCATAACCTTTTGGAAAAATGGGCAAGAGATATGAACAAAATTCATAGAAAAATTCACAAATGGCCCTTCCATATATAAGACAGTGTTCAATTCCACGCACAGTAAAAGAAATGCAAATTAAAACCACACTGAGATACTGTTCCTCTCCTGTCAGACTGGCAAAATTGAAATGTTCGACAGTATACTCTGTTGGTGAGGCTGTGGCGAAAACGACACTGTCATTTGTTGCTGGTGGGTAATGTGAAATGGTGTGATCCTGGTGGAGGGGAGTTTGGCAATATGGAGCAAAATTATATATATGCATTTTCCCTTTGATCCAGCAAACCCACTTCTAGGAATCTATTCCAAAGATACATTGGCAAATAGAAAAGATATATGCATGAAGTTATTCACTGTAACCACTGTTAGTGGTACCTACTCTACAACAGACTGGAAACCACCCAGGGGACTGATTGAATGATATATGTACATAACCATAATGGAGTATAATCAAGTATATACCTCTACTGCTGTGCAGTAATTACCAGGATATATTGTATAGTGAAAAAAATCAAAAGGTAAAACTGTATACGTTACCTTTTTATTGAATATAGATGTATGGATAAAGAAGATGTGGTACATATATACAATGGAATATTACTCAGCCATAAAAAAGGAACAACTCTGGGTCATTTGTAGAGATGTGGATGGACCTAGAGTCTGTCATACAGAGTGAAGTAAGTCAGAAAAAGAAAAACAAATACTGTATATTGACACATATTTGTGGAATCTAGAAAAATGGTACAGATGAACCTATTTACAGGGCAGGAGTAGAGACGCAGACATACAGAGCAGACGTGGACACGGGCTGTGGGGTGTGGGATAAATTGGGAGATTGGGATTGACGTATGCGCACTGCCATGTGTAAAACAGATAGCTAGTGGGAACCTGCTATATAGCGCAGGGAGCTCAGCTCAGTGCTCTGTGGTGACCTAGATGGTTGGGATGGGGGATGGAGGGTGAGAGGGAGGTCCAAGAGGGAGGGGATATATGAATACATATAGATGATTCACTTCATTATACAGCAAAAAGTAACACAACATTGTAAAGCAACTATACCCCAATTAAAAAAAAAAGAAGAAGAAGGGACTAGGAATTCACATACACATATTATGTATTTGCTTATACCAAAAAAAAAAAATGAGGAAAAAATAAAAACTAATAAAAATGAATACTATACAGGAATAAAAGTAACAGGAGTTGGACACAGAAATGAAAGTTTGACTTCTCTGAATATATCTTGCTTTGTGAATTTAATTTTGGAATTCTATAGTTTTTTTTTTTGTTTTTTTTGTTTGTTTGTTTGTTTTTTGTGGTATGCGGGCCTCTCACTGTTGTGGCCTCTCCCGTTGCGGAGCACAGACTCCGGACGCACAGGCTCAGCGGCCATGGCTCACAGGCCCAGCCGCTCCACGGCATGTGGGATCTTCCCGAACCGGGGCACGAACCCGTGTCCCCTGAATCGGCAGGCGGACTCTCAACCACTGCGCCACCAGGGAAGCCCTATAGTTTTATATCATCATAAAACAAAGTTAAATTAATATGAGGGGTAAGCAAACTCTAGAAGCAAAAACAGAATGAAACAAATGAACTTAACTATGTATTGCTGACAAAGTAAACTCAGCAGGATTATTCCAAAATAATTCTGCAAAAGCAAAGTAATTTATCTGTATTTCTCTGGGGGGTATTCCCTAAATCATTTTTAGTAATGGTAGTATTAGTAATAATACTGGTGTTTTTATTCTGAAACTATTCTACATATTTTATATATGTATCTATATGTGTGGATATATTAGGATAAAGCAAATAATTATGTTACTATCACTATAAACAAGGATATCAGCTTACGAGAAAAGAGATATAAATATAAAATCAAATGGTTTCAGGGTATTTTTCCATTTGTGTATCCTTGTACATTTGATTTTGGGAAGTCATTTTTAATCAGGTTACCAGCCGCTTATGGTTTTTGTTCTGTCCATTTGCATAGCAATATTTTCATAATATTATAAAGTGAAAAAAGTAGTCTACAGCACAATCTAAAAAATAATATGGGAAAAGGAAAGTCAGTACGGATATATACCAAAGGCTAATTGTCTCTGTGTTGTAGGATTATGAGTATTTTTTACGTGTGTGTGTGTGTGTGTGCGCGCCTATCTGTATTTTTTTCCAAAATTAACACTTTATAAGCGCCAAAAATGAGGCGTTTTTAAAAATTTTATTTATTTTATTTATTTATTTTTGGCTGTGTTGGGTCTTTGTAGCTGCGCGTGGGTTTTCTCTAGTTGTGACAAGTGGGGGCTACTCTTCCTTGTGGTGCACAGGCTTCTCATTGCGGTGGCTTCTCGTTGCGGAGCATGGGCTTTAGGCATGCAGGCTTCAGTAGTTGTGGTACATGGGCTCAGTAGTTGTGGCTTGCGGGCTCTAGAGCGCAGGCTCAGTAGTTGTGGCGCACGGGCTTAGTTGCTCCATGGCATGTGGGATCTTCCCGGACCAGGGCTTGAATCCGTGTCCTCTGCATTGGCAGGCGGATTCTTTTTTTTTTTTTTTTTTTTCTTTTTTTGGGTCGCTGGCTGCTGTGGCCTCTCCCGTTGCGGAGCACAGGCTCCGGGCGCGCAGGCTCAGCGGCCATGGCTCACGGGCCCAGCCGCTCCGCGGCATGTGGGATCTTCCCGGACCGGGGCACGAACCTGTGTCCCCTGCATCGGCAGGCGGACTCTCAACCACTGCGCCACCAGGGAAGCCCAGGCAAGCGGATTCTTAACCACTGTGCCACCAGGGAAGCCCAATAAGGGGTGGGGGGGGGTTAAGTAAAAATTAATATAATGAACTTTCTCATCAGCTGAAAGATGGAGGAAGAGAGAAGACAAGGAAAAAATGTGTTGAGACCGTTTGGCTAGATCTTAGGAGATTTTGCTAGCATATGACATGCAGTACATATTGGGAGGCAGATAAAATCATGTCCATGCCTGACTGAGAAACTGCAAAACTTTCATAAGCTCAGTCCCGACACAGGAGAGGTTCTTGCCCCAGGCTTATCCAGGTACCTTGTGGACTCTGGTCAGAATCCTCGGGGCCTCTGGTAAAACATCAAATGTATTAATTCACTTAGATTATGTGTACTAGGTATGAGAATCATGAGTGACCCTTCTACACAGAGGAGAAGTGTGCTAACTCAGAAGGCCAGAAGAAGCGGCTGTGCGGGAATAGCCCTCCCACGCTATCACGTGTTGACAGTTGCTTCCTAGCAGCAAGGGATGGGGAGGGAGCAGCACTGAAAGTTTTCTGCCTCTTTCAAGTTCACTTCAAAACCTCTAGTAATGATAGACCTCCAAGTGATTAGTGCTGTTATTCCCCCTGGTCTGGTGATTGTAATGGTGTTAGTGATGATGGGGATGAGAAATGGATGCTGAGGTTAGAGTTCATTGGGGGACGGTGAGTTCCAGCTTCTGGGCTGGGAGGGCCCCTCCTCCAGTCTTCAGTTTTTCAGTGGGCTGATTCAGGCTGTTAGAAACAAGAGTCAGCCACAGAGGCCTAGGCCTCCACACCTTCGTTCTCAGCCAGGAAGGCCCTAAGCACACCCCGCAACAAGGTCAACACACAGGAAGTGACCAGGTGCTGGCCATCTCCCGGGCTGCTAGGTTACCTGAAAGGTCTCAAAATCAGGGTGCTAGGTTCCAAGTGAAATCGTGCTGTCCCAGCATCTCTGAAGAGCTTGGTTCCTCCTGTCCCTTCTCACTCTGCCCTCACTTCCTTCTGCAACCCTCTGATGCCATCCCCCACCCCCCCGCCTCCCCCCTGCCCTGCCCACTCCTCGGTTTCCCAAGAAGAGCAAGGCTTGCCTTTTCTCTCCACAACTTGGCATCACCGCATGACTCCTTCTCTCCCCTTTTTCCCTCCCATCTTTCCTCCAGACCAAAACTCCCCCTACCCGTAAACTCCTTGTCCCTCCGCCACCTCCTGTGGAGCTTGGCGTTCTCTCGGTCCTCCTCTCTGCCAGCAAAAGTGCTCAGGCTTCTGCTTGTCTGAAGCCTCCCCGCTGCAGGATACTGTGATTTTTTTTCTTCTGTCAAACCTCTAACTCCTATGACTGTTCACCTGCTTTGCCCTCTCACCGTGAATTCTCCTTCCTCCTCACCCTGGGTGGTCCACCTCCCAGAATTCTCTCCCAACTTCTGTCTCTCTGCACGGGCTGCATTTTGGGGTATTTTTCTGCTCACTGGACAGTGTCTCATCACCATGTTCCCAGATTGCAGGAACAGCGTGGGCAGCAGTGACTATTTTTTTTTTTTTTTTTTTTTTTTTTTTTGGCGATATGCGGGCCTCTCACTGTCGTGGCCTCTCCCGTTGCAGAGCACAGGCTCCGGACACGGAGGCTCAGCAGCTACGGCCCACGGGCCCAGCCGCTCCGCGGCATGTGGGATATTCCCGGACCGGGGCACGAACCCACGTCCCCTGCATCGGCAGGCGGACTCTCAACCACTGCGCCACCAGGGAAGCCCGAGCAGTGACTATTTGATGGATGCGCACGTGGATAACCTCCCAGGGAGCTTCTCGCTCTGAGATGCTGATCCTGCGGTGTGCATCTTGCCTCTCCACTCCTACAGCTGGCCCCATAAGGACTGGCCAGGCCTGCTCCTCCACACTCAGGCTCCACTGAACCGGATCTGTCAGACCCCGCACAGCAGCTACCCAATGTGCAGGCTGGAGTGGGGAGGAGATGCTGGCACATGGAGGATGGCTTCTGGCGGACCCACAGCCAAGGCAGATGGACAGAAAGCCACTTAGCACTGCAGCCTAGTGCACTCTGGGACTCTCAACAGCCCTGTTGTATTCCAGGTTCTCCAAGCCAGCACCCATGTTCCTGGATGACTCCTTCCGCAAGTGGGCTAGGATCCGGGAATTTGTGCCGCCTTTTGGGATCAAAGGTCAAGGTATGTTGGGAACCCTGCCCCACTTTACATTAACATCTCATCCCCCAAGCTACCTCCCCAGTGTCAGGACAGGGCTGTACCCTCAGAAGTCTCCCTGCTGGGAATCCACCCCTCTCAACAATGCCCTACCTTCTCTCCCTCTTTCCTGTCCTTCCTTTTTTCTTACTTCTTTAGTGGAATGTTTACTCAGAAACCACCACTTTGCCGGGGGCTAGGTACACAACAGTGGAGTAGACAGATGTGGTTCCTCTCCTCAAAAAGTTCCAGTCTAATGCAGACACAGGTACTTGGAGTGCAGTAAGGACTCTGATGAGGGAAGAACACTGTGCTGTGAGATCACACAAAACGGGTACCAGAGACAGCAGTGCTAGAGGACTAGATATGAGGGGGGAAATCCCAGAGAAAATAGAGGCCATCCAGACGGCTGCCCCCAGGGCCCTCCATCATCCCCTTCTGATTTTTTTCACCTTAACCTAGCCTCCCCTCCAGTCCTTTTTTATCCTGTCCAAGGCTAACCTTTCCCCCTATACTCTCAGAACTGTCCCCTTCTATTGCCTCAAGGACCTCACCCATGCAGTTCCTGACATAAGACTTTCCCATCCCTGAGAGTTTTACAGTTCTCTTTCCGTGTCAAGTTACTGCCCTATTTCATGGCATGGTAGAGTTTCAGCTTTAGCGTCAGACATAGAAGGCTCCGGTCCCAGTACTACCTCTTTATTAGCTGTGACCATGGACAAGTTACTAACATGTTTTGCTTTAGTTTCTTCATCAGTTAAATGGAGAGAATAATACCACTGTATTAGGTTGTGGTCAGAATTAAATAAGATAACGGTTAAAGGGGTGATATCATTTGGCCAGCAGACTCAAGAACGCCTGAACCCTCTACCTAGCTGGCCCACGCCTCCCTGAAAAAAAGACAGTGGCCAGCAAAAGGGTACTCTTGAACTGGAGCTTTGACCTTCAACCTCCAAGGACAAATCTCATGGGTTGGGTTGAACCCCATGAAGAACTCCTTTTTCATGGGTGCAGGTAGCCAAGCAGCCTAACTTTGCTCCTAAATCCTCACTCAAGATTCGGATCCTGCTAAGCCATGAAGGGCAGGAAAGCCCGATACACAGCCCACCATCCAGCAAGAAAAAGCACCCCACAGTTTATGACCATTCTGCTCAGGTTCCCCTCCTAGAAAACAAAAGCCCAGTCCACACCCTTGGCCTTGGCCAGTGAGCAGCAGTACGCTTTTCCTTAGACGTGAAATTGGAGGCGGGTAAAGGAAGGGATCTGTGACCTTCCCCGAGGCCCACCATGAAGTGTATCTGAAGGCACTTAGTACAGAACATTTCCTTCAAGGTTTGTTTCCTTACGCTTTCTCATGCGACTTCTAGAAAGATTGCCCGTGCCAACTGTCTCCTCTTACTCACCATTTACTCTTGAAGAATATCTTCTCCCCTCACCACTTCAGTGAAACTGCTCAGTGCCCCCAGGAGATCCAAAGGATGCTTTTCATTCCCTAACTTGACATCTTGGCTGCATCTGACAGTGTCGTCCAGTCCATCTTTTAAAAAAAATTATGAGGTTGCTGTGTTTAATTTCAGAGGCATCCTTTCTTTACATGAAGTATTTCAGGCATATAAAAAAGCATAAAAAATAATATAATGAGCACCCACGTACTCTCGTACCCAGCTTCGGAAATAAAACGTGAGATACGACTCAAGCTCTGTGTAGCCCGTCCCCCTCCGTTCCCCGCCTTCTCCAGGAGACCAGTATCCTGGTTGTCATTCCATGCCTGTTTATATATTTCTACAGCATATTTATATATCTGTTTAAAACACGGCATGGATGGGCTTCCCTGGTGGCGCAGTGGTTGAGAGTCCGCCTGCCGATGCAGGGGACACGGGTTCGTGCCCCGGTCCAAAAAATATATATATATATATGGCATGGTTTTTGCACTTTACAAACAGTATCGTATATCGTACTTGTGTGTGTGTATTTTTCAAATTGATTTTTTTGCTTACGCTTTTCAGATGTATCTGTATTGGTACACATAACTCTAGGTCACTGATTTTGCAACTGCTGTGTAGTATTCCATGTACCACATTTAATCTATTTTCCTTCGGTGGACTTTTTTTTTTTTTTTTTTTTTTTTCGGTATGAGGGCCTCTCACTGTTGTGGCCTCTCCCGTTGCGGAGCACAGGCTCCGGACGCACAGGCTCAGTGAACATGGCTCACGGGCCCAGCCGTTCCACGGCATGTGGGATCTTCCCGGACTGGGGCACGAACCCGTGTCCCCTGCATCGGCAGGCGGACTCTCAACCACTGTGCCACCAGGGAAGCCCTCCTTCGGTGGACTTTTAGGTTGCCTCCAACATTTCGCTATTACCAACAGTTCTGCAATGAACATTCTTGTACAAGTCTCCTTAAACAAATGTGTGAGTTTTCTGATGCTCTCCACCTAGGAGTAGAGTTGCAAGATTTTAGTCTATGCACAGCTACATCTTTACTTGATATTAAGATGCTTTTCACTGTGATTGTACCGACTTACTTATCTTTAGGTCTTTATGTACATTACCTTTTTGTCTTCCTAACAATTCTACACAGCAGGAATTACCATCTTCATTTGGAAGATGAGGAAACTAAAGCTCAAAGAACGTAAGCGATTTATCGAAGGTCACAGAGCTCATAAGCAGCAGAGCCAGGATTTGAGTCCGAGGCTGATACCATTATCTGTTATATTATAATGCTCTCATTATACCAGAGTTTGAAAGGAGAGCAGTCATCATTGCCAAAACCAGAGAGAGGTCAAGAAGAATGAGGTCTGAATATGGTCACGGGATCTGAGAGCACAGAGGTCACGGGGCCCTTGCTGAGGGGCAGCCTGAGCGGAGTGCAGGTGGGCAGACGCCAGGCCACAGGGCTTGAAGAGGTAAGGAGGTAGAGACAGCCTGGCAAGAACAGGATTAGAGGTCAGCAGTGTTAGAGGGAGGAAGGGAGGGGAAGATGGTATCAGAAAATGAGGCGGAGCGGCCTGGCCCAGGGAGCTGGCTGGGAGCACTCTAGCTCTTCACCACTGGTTGGCTCCTTGTTTGCTTCCTGGTGTCTGCTTGGTGGAGGCACAGAAGTGAGCACATGGTCTCTGCCTCTGACCGGCATTGCCATTCTGGGGGACACTGAGATGCCCCAGCTGCCAGGCAAGGCCCACGCCTGGGGGCGCATGTCCCAGGGCCTGACGGCAGAGCCTCCGACAGCCAGCCGAGACTGCCAGGGAAGGGCCAGGGAAGCCTGAGGAAGGAGCTGTGCGCGGGTGCCGGGGGCTGGCTCCAGGCAGAGATGTGTGTGCCGCCTCTTCTCCTGCCTCCATCTCCTATCTCAGGGAGAAAGTTAGGCCAGTGGCCCAGCCTTGTGTCCGGAGCTCCCTCCCCAACCTTCACGTCCACCCTAGCCCCAGGACCACGTGCCTTCAAATCGGCTCATCAGCAAACATCTCATGGGAACCCTTAAGTGACCCTCTAACAGTTGCCTCCCTCCTCTGTCCACAGATAATCTGATCAAAGCCATCTTGTCCGTCACCAAAGAGTACCGCCTGACCCCTGCCTTGGACAGGTGAGCCACTCGCTGCCCAGTATCCTGCGCCTCGGCTGCCCAGCGTGTGCAGAGGGGCTGAGGCCCAGCTGGCCTTCCCTGGACCTGGGCAGATTCTCCAGCACACCCACACACCCACACACGCATACACACTGGGGTGGGTGAGCAGGGAAGTGGGGCCACCGCACTGGACTGGCCACCCCCGTGGGCTATAAGCAGTTGGCAGGACATTTCAGTCCTCAGGCAGCGGAGATCTGAGGGAAAGAACTGAACGTCCTGGGCTGGGATCAGCTCAGCACTGGGACTGAGTGGCTGGGTGCTGGGGCAGCCAAAGGGGCTTAAATCCAGGAGGCAGTGACAGCTCTGAAGCCAACAGACCCTAGGTGGGGGAAGCCCCAGGGTCAGAGGTGCGAGAAGCAAAGTGAGTAGGGTTCTCAGCTGGCTACTGGGTGCATGGGGGCTTCTGAGTTAAAAATAAGTCCAGCCTTGAGTCCTGGAGCCTCCAGGCTCATTCCTCTGTTCTTGCTTCTCTAGCGTAGCCCTCAAGCTCAGCCCACTTTTCCCTCTCCTCTGAAGGCGGCCCAAACCCACTAACCCTTGGGGAGTCTTTAACCCAGAATGCCATCTTACCAGAGCTCCTTCCTCACCACCCCAGAGCTAGTGCCCAAGCCCCTTCCACACCCATGTTTCCCTGGAGAAGTGTCAGGGACCAGGGGTATCTGAGAGCCCTAGCTCTCCGCAGCGTGGTTCCGGCCTCTCAGAAATGCTGCCAGAACCTCACTGGTCCGCCTCCTCTGTCCCAGCCCGTGCCTGGTCAAGGGCATGGGGGTCAGGGGCCAAAGGGGCAGGGGGAGAGGAGACCTGGTGGACAGCTCTCCAGAGGTCTCTGCGTCTGTCCCCTCAGCCTCAGCTGCCGCCGCTGCATCATCGTGGGCAATGGAGGTGTCCTTGCCAACAAGTCTCTGGGGTCACGAATTGATGACTACGACATTGTGGTCAGGTGAGCTCCTCAAAGCAGTGCCTCAGGCACCTTCATGTCCTGGTCCCTGAGCCCACTGAGAACTGTCTGTCCATCTGGCCCATTGGGCTGGAGGTCAGTAGAAGCCTCAAGAAGAACCCTGGGTTGGAGGGCTTTGGAACGGAAAGCCCAAGGCCTGGGCTCCCTGTCCTCTGCATCTGGGGTATTCTGGGGTCATGGTGCCTCCCCACACGCAGGCCTACAGACCACATGCAGTGAGCCCAAGGCAGTCTCTGACTGGGCCCACTCTCTGCAGACTGAACTCAGCACCAGTGAAAGGCTTTGAGAAGGACGTGGGCAGCAAGACTACGCTGCGCATCACCTACCCTGAGGGTGCCATGCAGCGGCCCGAGCAATACGAACGGGATTCTCTCTTTGTCCTCGCTGGCTTCAAGTGGCAGGACTTCAAGTGGTTGAAATACATCGTCTACAAGGAGAGAGTGGTGAGCTCCCTGTGCCGCAGCTCCTTCCCCTCTTGCCCTGGCCCTGCCCAGCTTCCCAGTCAGCCCCCTTTCCCTGAACCAGGCAGAGAACAAGTAGGAACCTTTCAAAAGAGGCGTCAAGGACCCAGATGCAACCAGGGGGCAGAGAGGCCAGGAGATGCCAAGGCCACTGGCCCAGACTCCGGGAGCTGATGTGCCTGCTATCTGCTACCTGCCTCCAGAGACCCAGGCTGCAGGTCCGTCCTCAGCCTTCTCTAGCCAGACCCCAGGTGCCTCCTCAGCAGACCCTGTGGGCCCTTCCCTGGCCTCAGCCCCCCGGTATGGAAAGCTGTCACCCGGCTAGACCCAGCTTTACTGCTGATCTTCACAACCCCCGCCCTCACTTTCTACTTGCCCCCCAAGTCCCTCTTACCCTCTGTGAGGTCTCTCTAACTGTGGTCGTGTGGGTCCCCCCTCATTCCCAGCCAGGGGAAGAAGGCCTTATTTGGACCCTGGGGCCATTCCACAGGGATAGCAGACCCCTCAACTTGAGGGTGCCAGTTCCCAAACCTGAAGTCCTGACCTCTCTCCACTCTCTGCTTTTACCACTGACTTGTGGTTGTGTCCCCCACCTGCCATTGAGTCTGGTTCCACTGTGGCAATGGCCAGGTTCTGTACTTATTGGTCTAGGCAGACAAGGGTCTGGGCCCGTTTCTTAAGAGAGCTTATACGGCCAAGTAGGGTCAGACTGCTCCTTACTGGACCACCCAGTGAGGCCCCTCCCGAGTCCTCTGTCTCTCAGCCCTGGGCCAACTTGTCCAGGCTCCTTCCCCCTCTCCCCTCAACCAGCTGTCACCAGCCACCCCAGGGGAGGGGCGCCGCAGAGTTCAGGCCATTCATCTTCCAACACCCAAGCCTCCTACAGAGGAGAATGATGACAGACAGCGCTCCGCCTACAGTGAGCAGCTAGTTGTTCTTCCTGGAGGTTTAGAGGAGAGCTGGGGGGCTGGAACAGCTCCTCCTGCCTATGGACGTCTCAGTGCAATTTGGTTTAACTCCACAGCCTTTTCCCAAGCAAGGCCAAGTGCAGGCAGTGTCAAGTAGGTAGCAAGCGAGAGCGAAGACAGAAGTCAGGTCCAGAAATTCAGGTAGGTGGGACAGTGGGGAGAGGGGAGCCCATCTCAGAGCCAGGCTGAATGTGGCAGCCAGCGTCCCCAGAGGGGAGGAAAGGGTTTGACCTTAGCCAGCCCCAGCGGCGAGCAAACCAGCTGCCCATGCACAGTAGGCGGCGTGTGGGGGCTGAGGGGGCACCCCTCCGTTTTCAGAACCCTAGGACCTGAGCATCTAGTGTCCTCAGAGCCCTTCTCTTTGTCTTGAAGGCAAGAGAATTGGGATCACAGGTAGGCACCTTTAAGGGAGAAATGGGAGGAAATTGGGTCTGCCCCGGGGAACCCCAGAGAGCCTGTGGGCTGCTTCCTCACCCTGCCTTCTGCCCATCGTCCCACCCCCTCCTGGCATATCCTTTCCTCTGCTCATCGACACCTGTCAAAGGAGCTCCTGGAGGGCAGGGCCCTGATCCCCTTTGCTTTTCTCACCCCTCAATGCCCAGCCACCACAAATGATCTGGAATTGGCTCAAACACCAGATCCTGCTTCTTGCTGGGCACACTGGGATAGGACAGGCGACCCATATCAGGAGGCCGGGCCAAAGGGTGGGTCAGGGCCAGCCAGGTGGGTGTTGTCACATGGTCCTTCCAAGAACACCAAGGACAGTTAATTCAAGACTCTTACAAGTCATCCAAGGGAGTCTGGAAAGAAAGAAGAAAAGGAAGGAAGCCAACTAGAGTTGGAAGACTCAGGCCACTCAGGGAGCAGACAGCAGGGCCTCACTTCTCCCCGAAAGACTCAGGACCTTACTGCCTGGCCTGGCCTTGGTGGCAGGCCTGTTCAAGGAACTAACTGGAGCAGTTGGGATGAAGAGGTGTGGGCCGTGCTCAGGCACATGCTCATTGTGCCGATGTCTGTGTCCTGTTGCGGCCATGCCCAGGGATCTAGGACCAGCCCCGTGGTCCTTGGTGAGGACTCCTTCCCGGGGTTGGGAGATGTGAGTGGAAAGGGGAGAGAGGAGCTGGGAAGGAGTCCTCTGAAGTTCATAAGGCTTCCTTGACTCCAAAGTCAAAGATAATTGGGGCCTTTAGAGTGAGCTGCCAGAGGAAAACCAGTGATGCCTACGGCCTCGCCCGAGTGGGCCCAGCCAGGCCCTTTTGGTTACCCTGGAAGCCTCTGTAGTGCCCTCCTCCACCCCAAGCCCAGGGCTAATGCCTTCGCAGGACCTCTCTCATGCCCTGCTTCACTTCTCTGGCGTCGGAGACCCAGGTAAATGTGGGAGAGGCTGCTTCTCCAGGCCCCCTCCTGTCTGGTGCCCAGCTGCAGGCTTGCCCTGCTCCTGCAGTTATGTTTCTAACCATGCAGCCCCTGGCCTACTGGAGAGCCCTCTGCACCTGTCTGGAGCCTCACCTGCAGAATTCTGGCAGGAGGCAGCTCTGTGTTTGGGAGCCAAGGCCTAGCTGGGCAGGGCTGGGACAGGTATTAGGCCTCAGTCAGGGCCGCTGCCTGCCGCTCGCTATGTGAGCAGTCGCTCACTGCCTGTGTAACTTCCTGATTCCCAGGAGTCCTGACAGGGTATGAGAAAGGGAAAGATATAGGAAAGGAAGACCAAACAGCCCAAAAACAGCCTGTCCTAGGGCTGACCATGCTTTCTTCATCCACATGGGAGCTGTCCTCTTCACCATTTGTGGCTGTTTGATTTCCTGATTCGCTGGGCAGTAGCACAGCTAACTCTAAACAAGTTACCTCTAAAGGCCCTTTATCTCTCAGATCCCAGGAGGCCAAGTCATCAAGCAGGTGGAGGAGTTCCCAGCAGGCCTCGGGGCAGCTCAGAGGAGCACCAGCGGACTGTTGAGCGGGGAAGCTGAGGTCAGGGGGAGGGGAGGAGCTGGGGACACGGAGATGCAGGTATATGTGGGCCATGGAGGGAGGGGCGGCCTCCAGCTCTTGTGAAGTTCTTCTCAGAGGCACATCTGGCTCCACCCCTCCACGCGCTTACTCATTTGCCAGGCATCGTCAGGTGTTCTCTGTGCTGTCACTATGCTGCTCCCTGGAAACAGAAAGTCACTCAGTCTCATGGGAGAGACAGTCCCCGAACTAGTTATAATGCAGTGTAGTAGGTGCTGTGCCCTCAGCATCCTCCTCCTAGCATTTGATGAAGGCTGGAGACGCCCTGTCTGTGGTCCTGAGGACGGAGCCCTGGGACCTGGAGAGGACGGGACATGTGAGAGGCAGAGCTTCTCGTGCTGTGTCCACTGCCTCTGCCAGACACCCCCACCGGGCCCCAGGATGCTGCTGACCCAGCACTTCAGAGCCCCGGGGAGCTGCCTTCCCAATCGTCTTGTCCTCACTTGGGAAACCCCGGAAAGCTGGCCTCACTGCTGAGTGGCCTCTGGGCCTGAGGCCTGGGCTGGGTTGGTGGGTGTGGTTCCAACCCAGCAGGCGGGGAGGAGAGGACAAGGGCTAGAGGTTGGCCCCTGGACAGCCTTGACCCAGGCCTGACCTTGCAGCTTTTGTTCACTCCTTGGGGAAGGCGGAGGGATCTAAGAGGCCGGCCAGGGCCCCACTTCACACCCAGGGGGACTGGGCCCTTGAATCTGAGAGACAACGGTGGTTGAAGAGGAGAAGGCAGCTTAGGCCTTGGAGTCATACAGACTCCGGTTTAAATTTAGACCCTGTCACTTGTTAGCTGGGTTCTTAGACAAATCACTTAGGCCCCTTAGACTTCATAAAGCAGGAGTAGTTCTACCCATCATTCAGGGTTGGTTTAAAAGTTAAACAAGATGAAGTACAGAAGCACCTAGCACAGTGTTTGACACTTAGTAAGTTCTGTCTGTGGCAATTATGAATACTATTTATTATTTTATTATTATTATTGGTGGTGGTGCTATTAGAAAAGCCCAGTTGCGCTAGGGAGTGAAGTCTTTGTCTAGACTGTAGGGCCTGACCTAGGAAGTAACCTAAAAGCGGGGGTCAGAGGCCAGGCCTAGAGGAAGGAGAGACACGGACCACCTGGTGAAAGGCCACAGGGGTGGGCTAGCAATCTAGCACAAGGCAAATGGCCACTAGGTCCCCGCATGTGAGGCCTTATTGGACCAGGCCTGAGACAGGGCCTGAACATCCATCTGCACCTAAACCTGTGCTCTGTCCAGGCCTGAGAGGGATGCAGAGCCTTAGGATGGGCTCGGTGTGGACACAACCTTGCCTCTGGGGAGACTCCGTGCAGGGCACCTGGAAAGCATGGTGAGGCTGGCAGACACTGTCGCCTCCTACTGCTTGACGAGGCCTCTGCTGAGCCAGCTCGATGCTGCGCACCCCACAGTCTCCCTTCCAGGCCTCTGAGACAAGCTCTCCTGGATACCATTTCCTTTGCAGCCATGGCCAGTGGACACAGCTCTTTTTCACAGATCCATTATCCCCTGTGAGGGCCAGGAAGACTCCCTGCACGTTCCCCCTCCTGCATCCTGCCCATCGCTCCTCCCCCACGAGGAAAGATGCTCAGGGACGGGGGCTCACGGCATCATCCCCTGTGCTCCTCTTCATCACTGTCATCCAGAGCCTCTTGCTTACTTACCTCACGATCCCTGTTATTCTTCCTCCTCTTCCTCCTTCCACCATCCTCATCATAGATGTCATTTAAGATCTTCAGTTTGCCAGCTTTCTTTGAATTCCTTTATTCAGTTTTCACCATGACCCTGTTAGATAGATACTATTATGATCCCCATCTCGGGGTTTAGGAAACTGAGGCACAGAGAGGATGAGTTACTTGCTAAGATCACACAACTAGTTAAGTGATAGAGGTGAACTCAGACCCAGCTCTGGATGCCATCTCCTCCCACCTTCTCAGGAACTGTCTTTTTTCACTGATCTCTTTTCTTACCTCTTTACTGGATCTTCCTCTCACATCTACAAATTTGTTCAGCTATTTTTTTTTTCATTTCTCTCACCTCAAAAATGAAAGCCGCAGGGACTTCCCTGGCAGTCCAGTGGTTAAGACTCCACGCTTCCACTGCAGGGGGCACGGGTTCAATCCCTGGTCGGGAAACTAAGATCCCGCATGCCACGACGCAGCAAAAAAAAAAAAAGAAAGAAAGAAAGCCCCCTCTTCAGCTGGTATTCACCCTTTCTCCTTCCCTTCTTTTTCAAGTTTCTGGGAAGAGTCATCAGCTGTCCACGATACGTATCTCCATGTTTTCCCCCTTCTGTTTCTCAGCGCTCTCCACTCTGTCTTCCAAACCTATCCCTCTGTGGCAGTGACCTTCTGATTCTAAATCCAGTGGACTCAACCTTGCCTCACTTTAAAGGAACGACTTATCAGCAGATATTCAGTGAGCATTTACAGTGTACCGTACGCAATGGTAAGTTCTAGGGAGAGTCCTTGATTCTTACAAACTCATGGCTCAAATCCTGGGAAGCATGCTCAATTCTTCCATCTCCTCTGCCTTCTCTATTCAGTCATTCAGCCTCCAGATCTGTGGTTCTCCCTTTTAAAAATGTCTTCCTTGGATTATTTCAGCAGCTTCCTATCTCCCTGCATCCAATCAGGCCTCCCTCTAATCCATTCTCCACACCTGTATCCAAAAGAATCATCCTAAAGTGATGATTGGTTCATCTGGTTGGTTCATTCTCCTGCTTAATGGGTCCCCGTTGTCCAAATGCAGCAGTTCTCAGAGTGCTTTCTCCTTTCCAGTAGCATCAGTATCACCTGGAAACTTGTCAGAAGTGCATTTTGGGACTCCACCTTAGGCTGTGAATGAGAAACTCTGGAGGTGGGCCCAGCAGTCTGCTTAATGGCCCTCCAGGTGAGTTGGATACAGGCTCAAGTGTGAGAACCACTGGCCTGCAGGGTAAAATTCCAACTCCATAGCATAGCGCTCCATGCTCTGGGCCCTCCAACCCCTTCCTTGTCCTGACCGCTCCTTCTTGCACCCAAAATTACTCTCCACTCTGCCCGTACCAAAGTCTATGCCCATTTCACACCTCCATGTTTTATCTGCTTCCCTTCCCAAGGCTGTATTAGGTGCTCCTCTTCTGAGCTCCCAAGACACTCATCACTCTGTTATGCATAAGGGTTCTCTTATGCATCAACTCTTATAAGCCCCTGGAGGGCAGGGACTGTCCTGTTTATCTCTGTAAGCCCATCGCCGCCTGCAGTGTTGTGTTTGAGACAGAGTTGGCATGCGTAAACGAATAAATAACTGTGGACACTGAGACCCAGAGGAAGGCAGGAACTTGGGGCAGAGTCAGGATTCCAACCCAGATCTTCTGACTCTCAGTGGGGGCTCTTTCCTCACAAGTAGGCCGCCTCCCTCCTCTGTTGCCCCAGAGATCATTCTTTTAGATTCGGACCCTTGCGTCCTTTTGCTCCCCTCTTGCCTCTCCTGGGCACCTCTCTCTTCTGATCCATGTTTGATCTTCTTTCTGAGGTTCCGAGATCATTCTCCTTGATAAAAAAAAGTGAAAACTGAACAGTCCCTGGCCTCTGCCTCGTTCAGTTGTCTGTTGATATCACACAGCCGGCCCCAAACTGACTCCTCTTCTTGTTCATTGCTTTTTCCAAATATAGCTTTCAAAAAGGTTTTTGACCCTCTCCTCATAGCATGCATCAAAATAAATTCCAAATGGACTAAAAAGTAAAATATAAAAATACAGCCAAAGGAAAGTAGTACTTTTGAAGAAAGTAGAATAGAAATCACAGCCCTAGAGGGAAGAGAACTTTCAAGGGACAGAAGTGCTAGGAAAAATCAGATTTGATAATATATGAACACTTTAAACAACAACCAAAAAAGACTGGATACCACAAAACTTTGAAAAGTATGTTTAGGAAATATGACAAATGGTTATCATCATGAAAGTTGACAGGAAAGCCATTAGGACCCCAGCAGTTAATGAGCAGGAGACTGAACCGATCACACAGAAGGCAATATAACTAGTAAACAACAGAAACATGTTTAACCTTCCTGGCAGTCAGAAAATTCACGTGAAGGCGACAGGATGCCAGTTATTACCTATCATGTCTTCAGAGAATGTGTTTAAATTATAATACGTGATTCTGGCCAGAGTGCAGTGAGAGGTGCTCTCAAAGGCTACGAGTCAGAGTGTAATTGGGGACAAGCTTTTTGGAAAGGAAATGACACTTGGCACCAGGAGCCATCACCCAAGGGAAGGAAAAATCTGCCTACAAAGATGTTTATTATAGTGTTATTTATAATGGCCAAACTCAAATATAACCTAAGGGGTTTATTATGAAAAGTATGGTTCAACTAGCATACGGAGTATAAAGGAGCAGCCCAGTGACCCTGCAGAAGCTGCGGGCACCTGGACCAGCCAGCACAGCCGCTCCCACTCTTGCTGCTTTGGTGTGGGTGGGGCCGCTGAAACAGCACTGGATTCAGTACCAGGAACGGATGCCTCTGCCTCAGGCCCCGTCTCTTGAGTTTCATTTTCCTCTTCTGTACAATGGGGATGGTGAAAACTTCTCGGGGTGGCTCCCAGATACACTGCTGCAAGGAGCCGCTGGGACAGTGCACTGACAGCCCCTGGCACACTGTGCTCACTGCAGTGGCAAGCACCTGCTGAGAAGGTCAGTGCTTGCCTTGCTGAGCCCCTCTTCGGGGCTCAGAGGGAAATGCCCACCCCAGTCACATCCTCCCCTGCTAGACCATCCCCAGGTACTGGAGACCTCAGAATTTCTTGCCCCAGCAGTGCCAAGTCCACTTCTGTCCTCTTGAGGGTAGAATACACCTCCCTGTGTAGACTCCAAAGTCCAAGGAGGGATGTTTGCAGAGCCTGTAAGCCGAACTTGGATGTCTAAGCTGGGCAGTCCGCACACGTGTGCACAGTACTTCCCACAGCGTGAGATGGGACCAGGGTGGGAAGGGAAGGGGAGGGCAGGCTGGGGCTAGCTCTCCCTACACCATGGGCCAGCACGGGTCTCCGGGAGTCAGAATTCTCAATTCAAACCTGGCCTTCCAGATGGTTTTTCAGGGGAGGATAGAATATATTTAACAGCTTGATACCATCACTGTCACTGTCACATATTTGGAATCTAAAACTTAGACATGTGGTATGTGGACATCCATTTGTAATTTTGTCCCTAGCCCCACAAATCTTAGGGGTTTGAGCCTTGACGGACATGGTGGCAATGGCTGGAGGTGAGGCTGGGTAGACAGGGGACAGACGGTGAAGGGTCTTGTCAGCCAAAGTCACATCAAGGAGCTTGGACTTTGTCCTGTGGACTAACAATAGCAGAAGCTAACGAGCTGCCTTTGTGCCACACGTGAGGTGTGTGACTTGTAACTGTCACGGCACAGAAACACTATGAAGAAGGAGCCAGTCTGATTTCCCATATTCTTAGATGATGATAATGAGACTTTGAAAGGGTGAAGAACTTTCTGAGGGATACAGAGATAGTAGTTAGGGTTCAAAAGCCGACCCACAGAATTACTGGGGCAGCCCAATCCGCAAGCGGGGGGCTGAGGAAGGTGGGGGAGGCAGTTGTGGGACGGGTCTGCACAGGAGCCACAGGCCTGGTGTTGCTAGGTTCTTGGAGACCTGGGAGAGGGAACCATCAAGGGAGAGTGAGCATTCAAGTCGGAGTCAGTGTGGAGGAATGGTGGTCGCTGGATCCCTTGGGGGAAATGGATTAGATAGGAAGACAAACCTTTCAGGGCCTTGGTTTCTGTAAGAGGGGATTAGACCAGATGTTCTTTTTTGTTTTGTTTTTTGGGGGTTTTTTTTTGTTTTGTTTTTTTATTGGAGGATAGTTGATTTACAGTGTTGTGTTAGTTTCTGCTGTACAGCAAAGTGAATCAGTTATACATATACCTATATCCACTCTTTTTTGGATTCTTTTCCCATATAGGTGATTACAGAGTATTGAGTAGAGTTCCCTGTGCTATACAGTAGGTCCTTATCAGTTATCTATTTTATATACAGTAGTATGTATATGTCAATCCCAGTCTCCCAATTTATCCCTCCCCCCGAAAGCAATTTTTTAAATTAATTTATTTTATTTATTTATTTTTGGCTGCATTGGGTCTTCGTTGCTGTGCATGGGCTTTCTCGAGTTGCAGCGAGCTGGGGGCTACTCTTCATTGCGGTGCGCGGGCCTCTCATTGCGGTGGCTTCTCTTGTTACAGAGCATGGGCTCTAGGCATGCCGTCTTCAGTAGTTGTGGCTCATGGGCTCTAGAGCGCAGGCTCAGTAGTTGTGGCGCACGGGCTTAGTTGCTCCATGGCATGTGGGAGTCTTCTGGGACCAGGGCTCGAACCCTTGTCCCCTGCATTGGCAGGTGGATTCTTAACTACCGCGCCACCAGGGAAGCCCCGAAAGCAAATTTTTTTTTTTTTTTTGGGTACACGGGCCTCTCACTGTTGTGGCCTCTCCCATTGTGGAGCACAGGCTCTGGACGTGCAGGCTCAGCGGCCATGGCTCACGGGCCCAGCTACTCCACGGCATGTGGATTCTTCTTGGACCGGGGCACGAACCCGTGTCCCCTGCATCAATCAGCAGGTGGACTCTCAACCACTGCGCCACCAGGGAAGCCCCCGAAAGCAAATTTTTTAAAGTTAATTTTTACTGGAGTATAGTTGCTTTATAATGTTGTGTTAGTTTCTACTGTACAGCAAAGTGAATCAGCTATATCCCGTCTTTTTTGGATTTCCTTCCCATTTAGGTCATCGCAGAGCACTGAGTAGAGTTTCCTGTGCTGTACAGTAGGTTCTCATTAGTTGTCTATTTTATACATAGTATCAATAGTGTATATATGTCAATGCCAACCTCCCAATTCATCCCCCCCACCCCCCGCCCAGACCAGATGTTCTTAAAGGTCTCTTTTTGTATGATGGTAATCAATGTTTTGAGGGTTATTTGTTGTCTGAAATATTATAGAATATATTTGTACAGAAAGTAAATAGCTTATATATAACAGAGACTCATGTATTTGTTGATTGGTTAATCCAGGTTAATCATTAGTTCTGAAATATTTTGTACATCTGTAAATAGCTCTCTTTTCAAGCTCTACTTCATTTTACTGATAGTTTCCTTAGTATGTCACCTTGCTCTTCCTCCCATTTTAAGTTTTATGCATGTGAACATTTGGGGGTATGTCTTCTATGTATATATTTTACATAAGTACAGCAGATGTTTTAAACCTCTTTTTGGCTCTTTCTCATATCATAATAATTATACCGTGTATTGAGATATTTGTACACAGCCCTGTCTTTCCTCCTGGGTTATAAACTCCTTTTGAGTAAGGAAAAAAAAAAAAAAAAAGACCGGCACTCTTAATGATCCTGACAAGCTGTCTCAGTGGGTGGTGGAAAGCCTCTGAAGATTTTAGCCCTGTGAGTGTCAAGTTCAGGCTGCAGTTGTGTTTACTTAGTATTTGTCTGACACAGTGATGCCCCAGCCAGATCCTGGTCTTCCTGTTCCTCCTTTCCCTGGGATTCCTGAGGAGGCCCTGCAGCAGGACAGTGACAGGTGGGAAAAATAAAATAGCGGTGCCGGGTCCCAGTGCCCTAATGCAGGCTCTCTGAGACTTGAGTCCCAAGCATAAGACTCGTTCCCACCCCGTCCCAATCTTGCTCTCTGCCCGAAGGCAGTAGGAGCTTCAGCGCTTTTAGAACAGGTGAGCAGAGCAGGGACCGGAATGCCGGGCCTGCTCCAGGGAGGCAAGCTCTGCCTTGGCGTACCCGCCGCTGCCTGGGCACAAGGAGCCAGAAGGAGCTGTATGTGTACCTGTGACTTTGCATTTCCTACTAGTAAACGTGACACACGTATCCTCAAATCCAAGAAGTCACATGAGTTGTTTCCCCTCCTGGGAAAGAGTAAAGATGGGAAGAGAGGCAGAAGCCTCCCCTCCACCCTGGAGCGTTTGTCAGCTTCTCAAAGGGGCTTGAGATCGTAAGCTAATTTCCTACCGTTTCACACGGTGGTTACATGTGGGACCTTTAAGCACATGGGATAAGCCAAGAGGTGTTGTCTCAGAGAGGGAATCTCGTGTCACAGAAAGACCCAGGCTCTGACGTTGAATCCAGCTCAGATTCTCCCCAGCTGTGTGTGCCTCGGGGCAAGGCCCCTCGCCTCTCTGAGCCTCAGTCCCCTCTGTGAAACAGGATGCAGGGCACCAACCGGAGTGACCCCTAACTCACCTCAGCGCTTCTGGCGGGGAGAAGGGAGGCCCCATCCATCCTTGACTAGCCCCCCCAGACCTCCCGAGGTGGGAACAGCAGTGCTGATAATAAAGGGTGTGGCAGAAAGAACACCCATCCTGGCATCACGACGTTGGGTTTGCATCTTGGTACAGACTCTCACGTGACCTTGAACCCGTTGCTTCATCTTGGGTCCCGTACCTGTGAAGTGGGTGAAAGTTGAAGAGACATAAATAATATCTATGAAAACCAGCCTGTAGCCTCCACACCCCCAGCTGTGCCATTACTGCCTCTCCGTCCCTTCCCGAGCAGCCCCTGGCCTTCCTCCTCTTTAGGGGTATGTGGGCAGGTGTGGGCAGGGACCCGGGGTTGTAGGGTGCGGGGAGGATGTTGGGGCCTGCTGGGCTCTGGAGAAGGGACGGGGGCTGTGCTTTGCTCAGCACAGGCTGGTACCTGCCATTCCTTTGAGTACACACCTGATCCTCCCAGGAGGGGCTTCTCCCCAGTTCTGCCTAAGATCTTGGCCATTTCTCCACCGTTCCCTTTCCTGCTGGGTCTCACTGTCCCGACCTTTACCCCCTTACACACACACACTTCTGGACACAGAGGGAGGCACAGGAGGAAGCCGGTCTGGGGTCTGCTGTCTCATCTCACTGGGGCTGAGACCCAGCGAAGTTGGCCCTAAAAGCCCATCCTTTGAGCTGACGCTTGGAGGACGGATAGAATTTGCCCGAGAGAGAGGTGTTGCCAGAGACGGGGAGATGTGAGGAGGGGGTGGCTGGAGCAGACAGTCCATTAAAGGCCGCAGAAGACAAGCCTGAAGAGATGCTGAGGGCAGTGGAGGAGCCGGGATGGAGTTCATGTCCCCTTACACACCCGCGCCCGGCGCTGCGTTGCTGGACCACAGAAGTGAATCGGATGTGAGCCCCTGCCCTGGGGCTAATGGCGGTGGTGATAGGAGCTGACCAGTGACTGTGAGCTGGGCACTCAGCCTGAATTATCTCATTGAGTTCTCACAACACAAGATAAATACCCTTAGTATCCCTGGTTTATCCATAGGTAAATGATAGTTTTCTTGCCCAAGGCCTCCACACAGTTGAGTGACCAGAGCTGAGTTTGGATCTGGGCCCAAGGATCTTCTGTCTTAGTCAGCTCATGTTGCTATAACAAAATACCACAGACTGGGTGGCTTATGAACAACAGACATTTGTTTCTCACAGTTCTGGAGGCTGGAAGTCCAGGATCATGGCACTGGCAGACTTGGTGTTTGGTGAGGGCTTCCTGGTTCATAAATCATCATGTCCTCACTTGGTGGAAGGAGCGAGGGATCTCTTGGGCCTCTTTTGTAAGGGCGCTGATCCCATTCTCGAGGGCTTCACCCTCAGGACCTAATCACTTCTCAAAGGCCCACCTCCTAATACCATCACCTTGGGCATTAGGTGTTCAACATAAATGAATTGGGGGGCGGGGATGGGCCACAAACTTTCAAAGCATAGCAGATCTTTTTTTATATACATTTATTTTATTTATTTATTTTTGGCTGCGTTGGGTCTTCATTGTCGTGCACGGGCTTTCTCTGGTTGCGGTGAGCAGGGGCTACTCTGTGTTGCAGTGCGTGGGCTTCTCACAGCGGTGGCTTCTCCTGTCACAGAGCATGGGCTCTAGACATGCAGGCTTCAGTAGTTGCGGCACGCAGCCTCAGTACTTGTGGCTCATGGACTCCAGAGCGCAGGCTCAGTAGTTGTGGTGCACGGGCTTAGTTGCTCTGCAGCATGTGGGATCTTCCCGGACCAGGGCTCAAACCTGTGTCCCCTGCATTGGCAGGAGGATTCTCAACCACTGTGCCACCAGGGAAGCCCCTATAGCAGATCTTAACTCCATATTTTATCACCTCCCAAAGGTTAGAGGTCATTTCACTTCACCTTGGGATGAAGGTATTCAGGAAAGACATGAGAAAGGAGAAGATGCTGAGTCTTAAGAAACAAGTAGGGTGGATCAGGTGGGTGGAGGCGGGGAGACCATTAGAGACAGAAGGAGCAGCATCAGCAAAAGAATGGAGGCACGAATCAGCAGATGCGGACTTAAGATGGGCTGAAATGAAAACTGGAGCAGCAGGCAGCATTACTGGCTAAAAATCTCTGATCTCCTGTGGGCAGTGGTGATGTGATCTGGTTTGTATACAGAAAGATCATTCTGGCAGAGAGCAGAAAGTGGTTTGGGAGGCAGAAGTGGCCCATTCTGGGCACTCATTTTGGGTGAATTGAACTCAACAATTATTTTGTACTTTTCCAGTCACTCTACTGGGCTCTGGGGGCGGTTAGTGGCCAACAAGACAGACACTGGACATGGCCTCATTATAACAGTCCATTTGAAAGATGATGAGACCTGGACTTTAGGTGGTAGCGGTGGGCTTGGGAAGAAAGGATGGATCCGTGGGATTCTATAGAAAATAGAATCGAAATGACCCAGATGACCAGTAGGACAGTACGAGCTGGAGAGACGAAGAGGGATGCAAAGTCGATTCCCAGGCTTCTGGTTTGGAAGATGGAGTGGACAGCAGAGGTTAGGGAACACAGAAGGAGGAGCAGATCTGGGGGAACCAGAAACAACTGAGATGTCCAGCAACAGAGGAGTTGCTTACATAGGCTATGGGACATCCCTGGGACATCTCTCCAGCCTACAGGGTTGGTTTGTGACTTTCTCCAGCAGTACTCAGGAGCCCAGCTGTAAGGGTGGGAAAGGTGGATGTATGGGTTGATCTAAGTTCATGGTTCCCCTGGGCTAGGACAATAGAATGACAAGGGGCAGGGAGTTGAGAGTGCTCACGAGAGAGTGGCTGAAGCGATATACTCAAGGGACTAGACCAGGGAGGGCTCGTGTACTGAACAGAAAGGCAGGGCTGGGAACTAGAGGAAGGGAGAGAGGTAGAAGGAGAGGAATTTGTGGCCCTGGAGTGGACCCTGGGGTGTCAGGTTTGTTTCAGAGCTGATGCCTTTCCCATCCGGTACTGAGATCCCTCAGGGAAGAATCATCCCATTCTGCAATTAAAGAACTGAAGCCTAGAGAGCTTGTCACCTGCCCAAAGTCACCCAGCTCCATCGGTGGCAGAACTGGGGTTGGAGTGTTGTTTTCTGCTCTGCCATACTAGCTCACATTCTGTCTTTATTTTTCAGGTTCACTTTAGAACAGTTGACTGAGAGCGAGGAAATTCAGCAGAAGGGAAAAGAGGCGAGCCCAGCAGAGCAGATAGGAGAGAGAGGGCAGGCTCCTCCTGGGCCCCTCAGTAGCGGCGAAGGGGAGGGGTACTGCTGGGCCGTTGGGTCCTCCTCGTGGCCCAAGACCGACCCCCCCGCCCAAGGTCAGAGCAGCACAGCCCAGTGCCCCACGCCCTGTGCCCCGCCCTGCAGCTCACTTGGTATCCTCCATCCACACTGGCCCCACTGTGCTCGCTGTGCCTACCATGTACCTCGTCTCTGCCACACATCCTGTGTCCCCAGCACCCACCAGGTCGTCCGTCCTCCAGCCGTGTTTGTTCCCCATGCCCCAGGCTCCCTGTATATACCTTATGCCCCCCACCTTGTTTCTCATTAGCCTGTACACACTTTGGGTCCCCACCACTCACCCAGTCCCCTCACAAGCTGTGTGCCCGCTCATGCCCACTTGTGCTGTGTCTACAGAGCGCGTCAGATGGCTTCTGGAAATCTGTGGCCACTCGGGTGCCCAAGGAACCCCCTGAGATTCGCATCCTCAACCCATATTTCATCCAGGAAGCCGCCTTCACCCTCATCGGACTGCCTTTCAACAACGGCCTCATGGGCCGCGGGGTGAGATGTCTGGATCCTGGGAGAGGGAGAAGGGGACCTGGGCCAGAGGTGCCTTGGGAAGGAAGGACAGGGCGGCAGGGTGGGGACAGAGGATTCAGTTCTCAGGAGCAGAGCTCGGCTCTGGAGAGCTTCGCTGAGGGTCTCCGCCTCACTCGGAACCCCCTTGCCCCCCATCCAGAACATCCCGACCCTCGGCAGTGTGGCAGTGACCATGGCACTACACGGCTGCGATGAGGTGGCAGTTGCAGGCTTCGGCTACGACATGAGCACACCCAATGCGCCCCTGCACTACTATGAGACCGTGCGCATGGCAGCCATCAAAGAGGTGCAGGGCTGGGCGGGGGGCAGCCCCTGGGCAGGACGAGGGAGGGCTAAGTGCCAGCAGGAAGGACAGCCTCTGACTGCGCGTGTACAAACGAATGGCCAAGGGACGAGCCAGCTTCGGGGCTGGCTGCTCAGAGCTCCCTGGAAGGCATCCATCCCTGCCCGCAGGCCTCTGCCCACCAAGCGTCCTTCTCCCTGAACTTCCCCTCCCTGGCCCTCTCCTTGTCCTGGTCCAGCCCCTGCCTCCTCCCTGCTGCTCCCCAGCCACCACATGCCCATCTTGGAGCAAGCTCACAGCCCTCCTCTCTGCTTCGATTCTCCTCTTCCCTCAGAGGACCTCCTCACCCCCTCAAACAACCCACAGACGTTACCTCTCCGTGCCAGGATGCCCCCATACCTCCTCCACCCTTCCCCATGGCCAAGCGCTAAAGCTTTCTAGCACCCAGAGCTGCTTCCCGGGTGATTCATATGTTCAGGTACCTTAAGTTCTCCCAGTCAGCTAGCCTCTCCCGGCACCTGTCCCTTCACAGCAACAGCCCATGTGGAAAATCCAAACGCCTCTTATAGCACCCTTCGCTTATACCACTCATCTCCCGCTGCTCCCAGCCTGGACCCTGGGCATCTGGAGCTTGTGCTTTGAGCAGCTTCTCTACTCCTGCATCTGGGTGGCGAGGGTTCTTAGTGTCAATCTCCCGGAGTCCGAGCAGACTCATGGTTCAGCCAGCGCTCGTCCCTGCTCATCAGTCTCTCACATGCCCATCTCCAACCCCACTGCACTGTTCAGGCCTTATGCTCCCCAAAGCTCCCTCCCTCCCTCCCTCCCTCCCCCCCCTCCTCCACCCCCTCCACCGTGAGAAAACTGGAGAAAACTGCAGCCCCAGGGGTGCTCTGCCCCTTCGCCCTCCTCACTCCCACTCACCCTTCACCCCTCGCAGCCGGGCTTCCCCCTTCACCTGACATGCCTCCCACCAAGTTCACCAGTGACTCAAGGCTGCTGAGTCCAAGGGACACGCATCAGTCAGTCCCGTCGTTTCTGATCGCTCTGAAACACTTTCTGTGTTGACCGGCCCTTCCTGAGACGCTCTCCTGCTTGGACCCTTGAGTCGGTCATTTCAGTGCTGCTCCTGTTTCCCTCGCCAGGCTCTCTCATTCTCTTCCTCTGTGTCCTGGATTTCGGTGCGTCCCTTAAGAGTCAGCATTAGCTAGGGCTCCATCCTAGAAGTCTTCTCTTCTCACTCCACATGTTTCCCAGGAGATTCACATCCCCATCCTTGGCTTCCGTTCCCATCCATATTGTCTTAGGCTTTTTGGGTTCATTCAGTCGGGCTCGAGTAATTTCGAGTTATTTCAAGGAAATAAGAGAGACTTGGGAATCTCTTGAGAAGCCAGAAATAGCCTTACAGCTGGGCCTCCTGTTGCCTGGAATGGGGTTCAGGAGTGGAAATCTCATCTTGGGTCCGGGAGAGCCCCTGACCTGTCTCAGCCCCTCAGCAGTGGCTCCAGCCCTGCCTCATTTTCACCAGGACCCTGGTGGTCTCTCTGTCTCTGCCTCTCTTCACATATCTTCCTGCTGCTTCATCCCCTGCCAGCACCCACTGCAAACTGCTCTCACTGCTTTTACCTGCCCCCTGGCTTCTGTTTACTCCTATGTTTGGTCTCTTGCATTTTCCTTTTATATATACTGTATGTAAAAGTTTTAGGCAGGAGGTGAGAGGCCGCGGACGTAGGCAGTAGCCGGATCACGAAGGGCTTTCTCTGCCACGGTAAGGAGCGTGGACGTTGCTCCGAAGGCAGGAGGGAGCTATGGACCAGTTTTAGGCTGTAGATTAGCATGTAGTCGGGTCAGTGTGGCTGCAGCGTGACCTAGAGGGTGCCAGGCAAGAACAGAAACCAGTTGGGACACTGTCTCAGCAGTCTAGGCAAGAGACGAAGGATCCTGCACTGGAACTGTTCAGTGCTGATGGGAAGACAGAGGTAAGAAACGGTTAGGATTTTCAATCAGCAAGGCCTGGAGGTGGCCTCCATGCAGGAATGAGGTGGAAGGACACCACCTTCCCTGAGGTGCCCTAGTGGAGGCTGTTCCCTTTCTGCCACCTGCCACATCTCAGTTGTCAGGCCATTGCCCCCGCCCCCCTTCCTCATCCTGTAGAACCGTCTGGCTCTGAGGCTCACGGCATCTGCTGCACCACCTCCACGAGGAGTGCTGAGTGCTGGCGATGAAATCAAATGGCCTGGGTTCAGAGCCTGGCTCTGTACCTTCCTTTCCTTATCAATACAAGGGGTAATGTTAGGCCTGGGAAAGAGTCGCTGTGATGATGTATAGAAGAGGCCTGGCCATGATACGCGCCCATACGTGTTAGCCACTGCTATTAATATTAATTTTTTCACCCCTACTTACTCTTGTTACCTCTCAGCACCCTAGGGAAGTCACTGAAATGCTGTTGCTTGGATGTAGGGTCCCTGTTGTCACATCAGGGTGTCTTCAGAAGGCAAGTGAACCATTCTGTGCCCTGGCCCCACCGTTGCTTCACCTCCACCTGACTGATCAGTCCATTCTCCAGGCCCAGTGAGAGCCTGGGGATGTGAAGACAGTGGGGCGAGGACCGAATGCCGGCGGGCTATGTGAGGGGTGTCAGAGGCGTTCATAAAGGAGGAGAGGACTTCCCTGGCGGTCCAGTGGTTAAGACTCCACACTTCCAATGAAGGGGGCGCTGGTTTGATCCCTGGTCAGGGAACTAAGATCCCACATGCTGCGCAGCGCACCCAAAAAATTAAAACAAAACAGAAAACATAAAGGAGGAGAGAGAGTAGAGAAGGGTTAGAAGTCGCAGGGTTGGGGAATTCTCTGGCAGTCCAGCGGTTAGGACTCTGCGCTTTCACTGCTGACTAATATCCTGTAAGCTGTGCGGCGTGGCCAAAAAAAAAAGAAGATGCAGGGTCGTGGAGACCAAAGGAGGGAGTGCCTACAATGTCCAGCACTGCAAGGAAGTCCCGGGAGATGTGTGCTGAGAAGTGGCCGTCAGATGTACCAGCCCTGAGGGACTGGGCAGTAGCCAGAGAGTGAAGTGGGCTCACACAGGAGTCTGCCATGGGAGGGAAATCTGGGCTGGAAATGAGGATCTGGGGGTCGTGAGCACAGCTGCTTGTTCAGATACAGGGGAGGCACGGATGAGGTTTCCCAGGGAGATGACAGAGGAGGACGTGCGATGGTCAGGGCAGAACCCCGGGGGCACAGAGATAAAGATGGGAAAAGAGCTGTGAGAAGGAAGGCTCCTCTGCGAGCGTGGTCTCTGCATCCAGAGTCAGGGGTCCTGGTGAGGCTCCCAGAATCCTGCCGCAGCCCGGGGACAATGCAGGCGGCGTAGCGAGGAGAGCACTGTAGGCTCCTGCGCTGTGTGCGCCGGGGAGAGATTGGGAAAAGAGCGCCAGAGAGGCGGTGTTGCCTGGTCCAAGAGAGAGATGCGTCCAGGCAGACTTTTTTGTTTACTCTGTTATTACGAACTTTGTCAAACACATTCAAAGTATAGAGAGTAAAATACTGCACTCCCACGTACTGTCACTCCCTCCCCCAGGTACCAGCATGCGGCCAGTGTTGCTCAATCTGCTCTTACTCCCATGCCTCCCCTCCCCGCTGGTTATTGGGAAAGAAGTCTCAGACATCGTATCATTCCAGCCATAAACATTTCAGTAAATTTCTCTAAAAGATAAGGACAATTTTTTTCAATATTATACCATTATCGCACCTGGAAATTTAACAGTAATTCCTTGATATCATCAGATATCCAGTCCTCTGCTGACCTTTCAACCCTCAGGGACTCCCAGTGGGTGTTCTTGAAACTGACCCATCAGATTGGTTACTTCTTCCTGAGGAGTGATGCAGGCATGGGTTAAGTAAAGAGCTGTATGAGTTTCCGTGCTCGCTTGGATCCTGGCCCCGCCATTCTTCCATGCCTGCATTTTCTTACCTGGAAAATCTAATTTCATTCAACACATATGTCCTGAGCACCTACTCTGTGCCAATCAGTCCCTGCCTTCAAAGACAGACAGTGAGCCAGATGTTTGAATCTTCAAGGAATGAGGGTGAGTCACCCGGTGGTCTGAGACACGGACGGGCAGTTTACAGACGGCTGAGGAGAATGCCAGGAGTCAAAGAGGTTCAAGGGAGTACACAGGGACAGTTGTGTAGATGCAGCAGCGAAGAGTGAGGGAGAGCCTGCCACCTCCAGGCACCATGAGTGTGGGTTTGAGGGAGCAAAGAGCATGTCTGGGGGATGCTGTCCTTGGGGGCAGCCAGGTTTGTGGTTAGCACAGGAAGTTGAAGGCGGTGTTCAAAGGACACGAATATAGGAGATTTTGCCCAAGTTTCAGACTGAAAAGATTTGGAAGGTTGGAGGAGGTTGACTGGGTCAGATAAGGACCAGATAAGAGCTGTTAAGTTCTCCACACCGGTGTATAGTGGCTGTGAACATCCTAGGGTGAGCCTCAGCGCTGACGGATGCAACAGAGCAGTCAGCTGTGTCCAATCTGTGACAAGGCCATTGGCTTTCGTCGTTCCTCTATTCATTCAATCCTGTTTCATTCTTTGAGAGACTCAGTCATCACAGCTTCCTGGTGAGAGCACTGGGGAAAGGAGAGAACCTGAGCCTGGGTGCAGTCTTCCGCAGGAAAGCCCTGGAAGGCAGCGTCTTCCCTGCAATTTTCATATTAACCGTAAGATGAGCCTCTGGCCCCCTGGCTCCTCTGGTCTGAGAGGCAGGATTTCATTAGCTGCCCCCAGGCCTGGAGAGTGGATTGCAGCAGGCCAGAGAATGACTAAGCCGCCCCACACGGTTCCCTTTCCAGCAGGGCCCAAGCCCAGGCCTGGGCCGGACCTAAGTGACTCACATTGTCTGACCTCAGGGTGCCTAGGACCTAGGGGCCCGGAGAAGCCGCCAGGCAAGGACAGGTGGAAGGAGTGAGAACAAGGTTGGAAAGCCTACATGTCTAAGACTTGGAAGAAGTTAAGAGGCCGGGGAAAGGGGTTAGAAGGTTATTTCCTCCAGGTCCTGGGAAGGGAGGAGGGTGAGCTGTGGCACCTCTAGGGCAGACCTCCCACAGTCAGAGCATCGGAGGGCGGTGGTCGGAAGAGGGCGTGGAGCCCTGGGAACCTGCGTTCTGGCAGGGCCACATCCCAGCAGCCACCTGGGCTGCCCAGCTGACCACTGCTCCATCTTCCCTTTCAGTCCTGGACGCACAACATTCAGCGAGAGAAAGAGTTTCTGCGGAAGCTGGTGAAAGCGCATGTCATAACTGACCTAACCAGTGGCATCTGAGGTGGACCCAGCACGCGGCCACAGAAGTCCAGCCACCGCCACCTGCCCACTTCATTGGCCTCGGTCTGGCTCTGCCTGAGAGGTGTGGGAGCCTTCAGACCCAGAGAAGGACAGTGCCAAGTGGCCCCAGGGGTGGTGAGGCCTTGGTGGGGCAGCCAGAGTTGTGTCTGCTCAGAGCCCAGCCTCAGAGACCAGCACTAGGCCTCACTCTCAGCCTGGGTCCTTGAAGCCAGAGGGCCAGGAGGCCACTGGCCATGCCCAGCGGGCCCAGCATGCAGGAGGCGGACATTAGGCAGCAAGGCTGCTGCCAGAATCATTTCTCCAATCAGTGTTCAGTGTATTATCATTTTGTGAATTTGGGGTGGGGGGAGGGTAGGGATAATTTATTTTTCAATAAGGTTGGAGATGTCAAGTTTGGTCTACTGACCGTGCAGAAGACCCACTAAAGGGCCCCTCAGGCAGTGGTACCAATGGGCTCCCTGTAGAGTGGGAGTGCCAGGACTAGCCTGTGCCCTGCTCTGGGGCTACAGGGAGATGGGCAGGATCTCAGGCCAGCCCCTTCCGGCTCATGACACTGTTTGGCCTTTCTTGGGGAGCAGATGAGATAGTCCCACTCAGCAGCCCCCAGCTGTCCCACAGAGAAACGCTGGCGCCATCCTTTAAGCCAACAAGACGCCCCTGGGCTTGAGTGGAGAGAACTTCAGAGCTCGGGCGGTGAGGCCTGGCCCAACCTGATGGGAATGCCCCTCCCCCCCCAGCTGCCGCCGACCCAGAGGACAGTGCCCCAGGCCTGGGGTGACAACGTGGCAGCTGTTCTGGGTTTCAGCAGTGAGACTGCCAGGTCTTTGGGTTCTGCCTTTAGCCTGGACCAGAGGGAAGCGAGGCTCAAGGACCTCACCCAGGCTGTGGCAGGCATCCTGAGCAGCCATCATGGAAGCAATAAAGCTCTGCCCTGAACCTGGCCTCCTCTTGCTTCCTCTGACTTTCCTGGAAGAAACGGGAACCTGGGGCCTCAGCAAGTATGCTAAACCCAAGGGCCATCTCTCCAGCCCTCCTGGGTCCCTTTCACTTCTCATGTTAGCTACAGGGCCTGGGTAGCCACCTAGGGGCCTTCTGGAGCCTCTCCTGTCCTATAGCCGTCCTGCACCCTCTTTGCCTTAAGAGAGGCAGTCTAGGGGCATCAGGACATGCCCCAGAATCTACCCTGCTGCCTCCTACAGGAGCCAGAGTTCAGGGGATTGAAGCACCACCCCGTGCACAGTGCCACTGGGTCACCACAGCCCCAGCACTACAGGGACAGAGGTTCCTGCAAGCACAGGAAAGTTGCACGGCCGGGCCCCCAGCACACAGACCTAAACCACTCCTGGCAGCTCCACTGAGCCCTGGAAAGACACGCCCTCCCCCTTAGCACACAGGCACCCGGTCTCCCCTCAGGACCCCTCTTTCTGCACAGAACAGGAAGGCACAGCCCATCTCTAGGCCCCCTCTGGCAAACATTATTTTATTATTTTTTTAAAAATTTATTTTATTATTATTATTTTTTAAAATTTTATTTATTTATTTTTGCGGTACGCGGGCCTCTCACTGTTGTGGCCTCTCCCGTTGCGGAGCACAGGCTCCGATGCGCAGGCTCAGCGGCCATGGCTCAAAGGCCCAGCCGCTCCGCGGCATGTGGGATCCTCCCGGACCAGGCCACGAACCCGTGTCCCCTGCATCAGCAGGCGGACTCTCAACCACTGCGCCACCAGGGACGCCCTATTTTATTATTATTATTTTATTTTTATTTATTTTTGTCTGAGTTGGGTCTTTGTTGCTGCGTGTGGGCTTTTCTCTAGTTGCGGCGAATGGGGCTACTCTTCGTTGCGGTGTGCGGGCTTCTCACTGTGGTGGCTTCTCTTGTTGCAGAGCACGGGCTCTAGGCGTGTGGGCTCAGTAGTTGTGGCTCGCGGGCTTAGCTGCTCCGCTGCATGTGGGATCTTCCCGGACCAGGGCTCGAACCCATGTCCCCTGCATTGGTCTTAACCACTGCGCCACCAGGGAAGCCCCTCTGGCAAACATTAGAAAGGACATCCCAACCTTACCCCCTAGAGCCCTGGAATCTGCTCTGTCCCTTCCCCAGCATTCCCAGGCAGGCCTGAGAAAGGCCAACGCACTCCTGCCCCGGAGGCCATAGGCCTGGGAGCGAGATTCCTGCCAGAGCTGCCACGTGGCAACAGGTGGGGCTGCCTGGCCCTGTCACCTCTTACCTGACATCCCAATCCAAGTGCCATTCCCTCTGACTTCCCACGTGCCCCTTTACTGCTGCGCTTTGTGCTCAGACAGAAGCCTCCTCAGCCGAGGGGAAAGTGCGGCTCTGACGGAGGGACAGGGAGACCCAGAAACTCCCTTTGATTCTGCTGTAAACAAGGCCACTGTGATGCAAACTCCAGTGCTTCCTGTGTCCTACGTGAATGGCGCCCCCTGGAGTTGTGCAGGGCATAGGCTGCATGCCAGCAAGCAGCAGCCCTGGCTGATAAAGCCCTGGGGCAGAACCCACCCCCCGGGGCAGCCAGCTTGGGGAGGCAGCAGAACACAGAGCTGCTCACCGCCTGGCCTCCTGTCCCACAGGGGTCCTGCCGAGCCTGGGAAAGTCTGGCTTCTAGTCCCCACGACTGCACATTAACTGCCCTCCCAAAAGCTGCGGTTCTCCACCCGGCCATACACCAGAGTCACCTGTGCAGATGTGGAAAACTGCACATGCCCATTCTGATTCAGGTCTGGGGTGAGGCCCAGACTCAGGTAGTTTTAAAAGGCCCACAGGTGGTTCAGACGCACAGCCAGGGTGCAGCTGGCCCACACATGTTCCCTGAGCACTGTCAGCTTCACCCACGGCTTCCAGATGTCAGTTGGTCAACGATTCCCAAATTACCATCTCCAGCCCGGTTCTCTTCGCTTTGCTCCAGGCTACGAACTCAGTCACTTCCTGAACATCTCCACTGGGATAATCCACAGGGCCCTCCAGCCCGGCACGTCCAACACTGAACTGATGAGCTCCTGCCCCCAACCTACCCCTCCTTCAGGAGCCCCAGCTGCCAGAATGCGTCCCCTCCTCCCGGTCACCCAGGCCAAAGGCATGCCATCCTACTTCCTCACCCCATCCAATCAGGCACCAATTGAGTTTTCAAAAAGATGTGTTCCTGAAAGAGCGCACAAGGCCCCGCACTCTCCCCACAATTCAGCTTCAGAATCCTCTCTCCCCCAGCAGCCTCCTGACTACCTCCAAACCACCCTCCCCACCACAGCCAGAGCCAGCCGCTGACATGCACGTTGGATCACACCATTCTCCTGCCTGAAACCCTTCAGTGGTCCCCAGTACCACTAGGATGAAGTCCAGACTCCCTGTTAGGACACACAGGATCTGGCCTTTCCTTACCTCTATCCATGTTACCCATCCAACCTCCATCCCACCCACCAGCCAAACTGCCATAATTAGGCATCTGAAATACTAGCCTCCAGCTCCCACCTCAAGCCTCAGTGCAAAAGTTCCTCCGCCGGGACCCTCCCCTTCTTCAGCCCCTGGCACCCACTCCTACCAGCGCCGCTGTGCCAGGCTGAGCAGCGGTGTTTGCAGGTGTGTCTGTCCAAGCCCCAGGCGGCAGCGGAGAGAAGCGGCAGCGGAGGGGAGCGGCGGCGCCACAGGAGCCGGGTCAGACCGTGAAAGCCCCAGCGCAGTCAGTGCCTCTCGGACTCAAAGAATGCAGTGGGTCTGTTGGGAGACGAAACTAGCAGTGGATCAGAGAGAGCATCTACTGCAGAGCGGCCAGCCAGGACGGCGGGAACCCGAAAGCCGGTGGGCCAAGGCAGGGACCGGCCTGTCCCCTCCCTCTCCCGCCCTCTGCCCGGCCTCCCAACTCCCTACTCCCAGTGTCTACAAACTCCGAACACTCAGTGTCCATGCCGCTGCGCCGCCTGGGTTCTCCACTCTGTCCTGGGGGCCCTTCCCAGCATCTCCACCCCACCCCACCTCGGGGGACCTAGTGGAGCCAGGGGGACCAGATTCCAGAGGGTGGAATGGCCAGGTGAGCCCTGAAAGGTGGGGCGGGGCGGGGGGTGCTCGGGCCCCACCCCAGGATCCGGTGACGCCGGGGCTGGAATTTGACACCGGACAGCGGCGGGCATGAGGCTGCTGAGGGATGGAGTTGGGCCCAGCCCCCAGACACGGTCCACGGGCTCCACCAGCAGCAGGTCCCTCGGGTCCCAGCCCTCGCTGTGTCCCAGACCCAGAGCCCTGCACTTGCGGTAAGCCGACCTGTTTGCCCACCTCTCGTCCCAGCCCAGGGGCTAGAGGGAGCAGCCAGGGTCGTCCCCCTCCACTCCTTTCTTACATCCTCCCTCTCCTGGGCCTGCTGCGCAGCTCTCCGCCCCTCCCAGCCCCCCGCAGTCCCTCTTGTCGCTTGTTGGACTGTGCTAGCCCTGCTGGCCCGCTGTAACGTGAGGCTTCCGCTGCTGCTACAGGGCTCAGACCAGCTGCCAAGCTTTTGGCTAAAAGGGGCACTGCCAGGTGCACAGCCCTGGGCATGAGCCTTTCGAGCTGCAGGGGAAAGCCCAGCACTGGTCCCAGGAAAGGTGCCTAGGAGAACACAACACAGAACCCCCGGGGTGAGTATCGGGGGCTGGTAGATGGGGAGGAAAGGCAAGGGCTGGAGGACCAAGTGGCCCCAGATTGCCGGGAGGGATACGTAGGGCCTGAGCTGCCTACGTCCCAAGAGACCTGCTCCTGGGCTCCCCCTAGTGCAGGGGGCCTTTAACCCTGCCTTGCCGGGCTTTCCCTCCATCAGTGAGAACAGTCACTAGCCTGGCTCCTCAGGCCCGTATTCCGTTAGCCGAGCACACCTGGCCCTGGAGGACCTCACCAGGGAGGACCGGCCCACAGGTATGCAGACATTCTGTGTGCTCGGGGGTTGGGGTGGAGGTGACTGCTGGGACCAAAGAGCAGGCCAGCTAGTGAGGGCTCATGAGGCTCCAGAGAGGTGTTTGGGAGTGCCAGGCAATGTGGGCTCACAAAACCTGGTGGGACTCCGAAAGCCCAGCTGGGCTCAGGAAGGATGGTTCGTGGGGGAAACTTCTAGGAGCAGGGCCAGGCTGCCAGATCCAGGGGAAACTGGAAGGGGTACAGACCTGGACCAGCTCTCAGGGTGGCTACGCTCTCAGAGGCCAGTCTCGTGTAGAAGCAACTCCAGGGAGTTGCTGGGGCCTGAGTCTAGCTGAAGGTAGGGGAAAAGCCCACCCCCCGTTTGAGTCCACAGGCTTGGCAAATGCTACCCCCTGGTGGCCATAGGGAGCCATGGCCCAGGCCTCATGTTCCTAGAGGGCTCATCACCCTCCACCATCTGCTGGGTGGGCAGCACAGGCTGAAGCCTGGGCCTCACTATCATCAGATAGCTGAGGTCAACCAGCAAGCACCCTAATTTTCCCCCAGGCCACAACTTCCTCCTCTGTGGCATGGAGAGAAGGCTCTCTGTGAGATCAAGGAAGGTCCCCTTCCCCGCACGGCTGCGTGGGTCTACCCTTGCGACCTTAGATAATTGCTGAGCTTCTCCGAGCCTTGTTTGCTCATCTGGAGAATGGGGATAACACCATTTACCTCATGGAGTTGTGAGGTCTGAAAGAGGGAGCAGGTGCAAAGCACCACGAAATAGGTTCTCCATGCAGCCACTTCTGCTGGGTTGAGCCCAGCTGCCCAAGCCCCTTGTCCCTCATCTGGAGAAGCTGAAGTGGAGAGATGACCTGCTCAAAGGATAGCTCATGTCTCAATGTTCCAAGCTGCCTCAAGAGGAGGGTGGGGGAACAGGTCAACTACGGCTGATGGGAGTTCCTGGTGTTGACAGAGATGGAGCCTGGACGTGGAAGCCCTTCTGTGCTGCCCCTCTGGCCCCGGCCTAGGCGGCAGGTGAGTGGTTCTCCCAGTAACTCCCACTTGGTATCGAAGAAGGGTGGCTTGACTAGGGAGGGAGAGCGGGGCTCCCTGGGCAGGCGTCAGAAGTAGGTGGGGGAATGGTCAGGGAGGGGCCAGGAGGAAGGAGGAAGGTCAATGCCCTCCGGTGGTGATTCCTTACCCGGGCTCCCCGGGGCAGCTGATCCATTATCCTCCAACCCGAGCCCTTCCATCCGGCCCCAGCCCCTCCCTGCGCCCACCAGGGTTTCCTCCTACCCCCTGAGGCTCCACCTCGTCTCTCCGAGCAGCCTGCCCTGTGGCCTACCCTGGCCGCTCTGGCCCTGCTGAGCAGCATCGCCGAGGGCGAGGCCTCCCTGGGCCCCGCGCCCAGCAGCCCGGTCCCCCGAGAAGGCCCCGCTCCGGCCCCGGCGCCCCCCGCGGGTCCCTTGCCTGGTAGGTGAGAAGGCGAGGGCGCGGGGCGGGGCGGGCTGGCCGGGGACCCGCGCGTGACTGCGTCTCGTTCCAGGGGGCCGCGCGGCCGGTCTGTGCGGCGGAAGAGCCCGGCGGCTGCCGCCCCCGCCGCCCGCGCCCTCGCCCTCGCCCGCTGCCCCCCGAGGGCCCCGCGCTGCGCGGGCTGGGGGCCGGGGCGGCCGCGGGAGCCGGGGGAGCCGCGCGCGGGCCGCGGGGGCGCGGGGCTGCCGCCTGCGCTCTCAGCTGGTGCCGGTGCGCGCGCTCGGCTTGGGCCACCACTCCGACGAGCTGGTGCGTTTCCGCTTCTGCAGCGGCTCCTGCCGCCGCGCGCGCTCCCCGCATGACCTCAGTCTGGCCAGCCTGCTGGGCGCCGGGGCCCTGCGGCCGCCCCCCGGCTCGCGGCCCGTCAGCCAGCCTTGCTGCCGACCCACGCGCTACGAGGCCGTCTCCTTCATGGACGTCAACAGCACCTGGAGGACCGTGGACCGCCTCTCGGCCACTGCCTGCGGCTGTCTGGGCTGAGGGCTCACTCCGAGGGTGTGCAGACGCACCCTTACCTGTGGGTCTAACTGCCTGGGACCAGCCAGGGGCCTTGGCCGGAGACGGAGGCTTCAGCCGGGTGAGTGACGGACATCAGCCCTGCGGAGATAGAGGCACGACTGACCAGCGGCCCCAGGGCTCTCACCTTGCCGGCCTCAGCCCCGCAGACCCCAGAAACCTCAGCTGTGGAGACCCGAGGACCCACTGCTCACAGACGTTGGCAGTGACCAGGCCATGGACCCAGGACTCCTCCTCTGGAGAACCCAGATGTGTCAGGTCGCAGCCTCAGCCCAGGCCTGGGGGGACAGATCTGGAGACACATTGCAGTTGTGTTGCTGAAGTGCCTGTGCTGGAGTGGGCCTTGGACTCACTCGTGGGAGCTGGACCCCTATTTATTACTTCTAAGTTATTTATTTACTTCTGTGGTTTGTCAGATCCTTTGCTGGGCTGTGGGGGCCGGATGGAGGTCACTCCCTGACCATCCCACTCACAACTTCAGGCGCACTCAGCAGTCATAGGCCTGGCCCGGGACTGCTTGTGCCCACCCAGCAGCTCTGGGAAACGAGGGGCATGGAACACAGGCAGAGTGAGTGACAAAGGTGTGTTCACCAGTCCCAACAGGCCAGCCAGCTCACAACCCCTGCACAGTCCCCAGCGGTTGAAGCCTGGGGTTACTGGTGGAGAAAGCCATACCCTTGAGACCTCTGGCATGCTGCGAGCCTTGTTTCATGGTGAAGATGCAGAGAACCATATATTGCCCCACCCCACTGTCACTGATCAGAGTCCAGGGCACCCTGACAGGTGCATAGACTGCCTGTGCTTGCAGATGGCCCAGCACGGGGAGCTCACTACCCACATTCCGTGAAACAGCCCAAGTCAAGTGATGAAGAGGCTGAAGGTGGGGAAGAGGGTGCAGTGGGAGGCTGGTTTGGGGGGATGAAGCACAGAGCATCATGGGGATAAGAAAGCAGGAAAAGACTGAGGGTGCCTAGAGAGACCTGCATCTTGGGTAATGAACAAGGATATTCACTTATTCATTCAATAGATATTTATTATTTTATGTCAGATGCTGGGTAGACAGCAGGGATACAGAAGTGAACCCATGATCTCAGCTCTTAAGCTTAAACCATGAGAGACAGACAATAAATAATTTACATAAATAATATTTAAATTCAGTTTGGCAAACAGTATGAAAAGGACAAGCAGCTAACAGGTACACACTCTCATCTGGAAGGAAGAAGAGATTAATGCTGACCCTGGCCTTCCACACTGTCCCCGAGTCATATCTCAGAAGTCAGTGCAATCCCTCTGAGCTTCTGTGTGTGTCCTGTGAAAACTTGTTTCCTGGGCCCAATGAATTTGTCCTACATGATTTTTTTCTTTGCAAATAAGATCAGGATATGTGTTTGGACGCATGCTGGGTCTGAGGAACCATGGGACATCCAGAGGGGTCGTCAGGAGGCAATGGGCTGTACTGGTCTGGAGCTGAGGAGGCAGGTCTGGGCTGGAGATTGATTTTGGCAGCTGTGAGGACAGAGGCAGTAGCTGCAGCCAGGGGTGCACGAGGCACCATGAGAGTGAGGCAGTTGAGGCTGGGATCCCTCAGGCATTTGACCGCATTAACCAAAATTCCTTCGAGCTGCCTAAGTGCCTGCCCGCTTTGGCACAGGGGCCCCCTTCTCCCAGGCTACAGTGAGGAGCTGGCACGGGCTCTCTGAGGGCTGTATGCATTCCGGGTCAAGGAGGAGAAACAAGTCTGTGCTTCCATTCTTCTGTGTTCGCTGCCCCAGTTCTAGGTGCCCCCAAAACTTTGGTGCTCTCGTGCTGCCCTCAAACACCCCCTTGGCCCTTCTCTCTGCCGCCAAACTGATTCAGGATCTTCAGTCGCCAACCCCCACCTCGAGCCAAAGAAAATGGCAGCAGTGCCATACAGTTTGGAGGCACCTCATGAAGGCCTGGGCCCTGGTCTTGGCTGGGGGTGAAGGGGGCCTTCTGTCAATTCCAGGGTCATTGCGACCAGGGAGCCTCTGCTGGAAAGACTCGAAAGCCTGGCAGAGTTCTCAGACCCTCCAGGCCCTACCCCTTAGTGGACATCTGTGCTCTCAGAGCCACTTACAGGAGATGGGTTGAAGCCACGTCTGACAAGGCTCAGAGAGAGAGCCAGGTCAGAACTGCAGCCAAAGACGCTAGCTCTCAACACTCCCCAGATTGTCAGTCCTTGGGGAGTAGGGTCCCCCCAACTCAAGGCTGCATTCTGGGGCCCAGAGAGATTGTGCCCGACAGCTTACAAAATTGTGGATGAAACAGCAGCTTCTCCAAAAGGAACACATTCCCGCAAGAACTAGTCTCAATCTGCAGCCCACAATGAACCAAATCCCTCTTAAAAATAAGTGAAGCTGTTTTCCTCAAACAAGTTGCAGAGCTCCTCTTCTCTGCCTACAACTTAGCAGAGGTCATCAGGCACATGACCTCACCAGGTAGAGCACTTCTGCTCCTCGGGAGCCACAGGTAGCTCTAGAATCTCTTTTTTTGGCAGCACCACAAGGCTTCCAGGATCTTAGTTCCCCAACCTGGGATAGAACCCATGCCCCCTGCAGAGGAAGTGTGGAGTCCTAACCACCGGCCCGCCAGGGTGTTCCCTAGACTCTCCATTTTGACTGTAGTCTGTTTCATATTTGCAAAATGACATTGCCCACTTGAATGATCTTCCCAGAACTAAGGTATGGTCTCCTCCAAAGGGGTATCAAGTCACCACCTCTTGCAAGACAGAAAACTACAGATGACTTTGAAATTACAGTTTTTCCAGCTTCAGGGGTCACCCAAACATCCCTCTAGATTAGTTTCATCCAGGAATCAAGGTTCGGGGATCCATGCGCTCCTCCTGCCCCGGCCAATGGCGTTCCTCCTCTCTTGTCCAGGGACTGCTGCATTTCCCCCAGCTAGAGAGCCCGGAGAGTTCATGTGGACTGGCTGCCTAACCGAGGCCTCATCTTGAAAAGGAAAGGTAGGGTAGAAAGCTGAGAGATCAGAGAAAAGATCTAAGAGAATTTGTGCCATGTGAGATCACTTTTCTTGTTCACAGGGGTGGTGCCTAACCTGTTGTGGAGTTGTACAGTCCTTACGGAAACTGATGAAAGCCAAGGATCCTCCCCACCTCCCACCTCCCACCTCACTGCTGAAAAAAACACCAATGTGTAAATCTGGTGGACAATTTGAGGGAGCCCACAGACTTTCCGAAGCTCATTCAGAGATTCCGTAGGAGTCCATGGCCCTTGGGCTTTCCTGCCCTGTTCTAGGTGCTATTATTAATGTCCTCCTGCAGCTAGATTAGTTCCTCTGTCTGTGCTCAGGTTCCCATATCAGGGCTCTCTGTCTCCATTATCTACAAGCCTCCCTATTCTTCATCCTTTTTCTACTGAATGTCTTCTTTCCCTCTGCATTTAAACTCACTTGAATATATCACAGCATAAAAAAGTGACACTGTGATTACAAATATATAAATATATAATCGACTTCCACCTCTCCTTCACTAAAAGAGCTCTTGCTGCGGTCCCCAGTGGCCTCATCATTACTAAACCCAAAGGCCACTTCTCAGCCTTTAGTCCTTTGGACTCTCAGGGGCGCCCAACTTTGTCAACCCTCTTGGAACACCTGTCTTCTCTTGACTCTCTATTCCATACTCTCCTGGATTTTCTCCTACCCCTGCTCATTCTCAAACTCCTTTTGGGTTCCTTTTCCTTTCTCTGCCTCTTAAGTGTTCGTCAGGGCTCTGATACAGACCTTCCTTCCCCATCTTACTTTCCCTGAGCAATGTCACCAACTCCCATGGTTTCAGTTACCGCCTCCAGGCTAATGATGCGCTCACTGTACCTCCAGCTTAACCTTTGTCTTAAGCTCTGTCTGTACTTCCAATACTTCTGTCTGCATAGCCTCAGAAACCTCAAACTGAACTTACCTGCCCTAGATGTCTTCCATTCATTCCTTCAGATACTCTCGCCACCCTTCTCTACCTGCTCTAAGCCCCACATCGATGAGCTTCCCTGCTCTCCAGCCTCCGAGCCTCCTCCAGGGTTCCCTCCCAAGTGAATGGCACCAGCCTCCATCCAGGGACACGAGTCAGAAACTTGGACAACAGCCTAGACTCCCTGAGCTTTGTCACTTCCCTTTTCCATTAGTTCTCAGATCCTTAGATCCTGCAAGCCCATCCCACTTTCTCTCTTCCCAATGCTATTCTGTTGAAGTCTTCCTAATTTGTGGAATGGTTTATCGCTCATCCTCCTAACTGGTCTCTGTCTCCAGCCTCAACTCCCTCCAGTCATTCTCAGCCCTGTGACCTTTTAACATTAATTGAGCACTAACAGTAGTGCCTGGGGCCAGTTATAGGGATTCTGAGGTCAGCTAGAAAAATGTTCTACCATCAAGGAGACCACAGGTGGAGGTGGAGGTGGGGGAAGGGCTGCCCGTTTGGCAAATAAAAACAGGACCAGTTAAACTGGAGTTTCAGATAAGCAATACTTATTTTTTTTAGTAAGTATGTCTCATGCAATAATTGGGATATACTTATACAAAAAATGTTAATCTGCTATTCAAATTGAACTGGGTGTCCTGGATTTTTTCTGGCAACCCTAGGTGGGGGTAAACAAGTAAACAGAAAATGCAATCAACCACCCTAAGTCTGCCAGTAGAAGGATGGCTAGGGTACAGTTATGTATGTCAGGGTCGGGGAGGATTCTATACTCATAAAGGGAAAGGAGTCATTTCTACCCAGATGGAAGGGGCAGAAGAGCCAGGAAAGTCCTTGTGAAGGAGGTGGTCCTTGAACTGGGCCTTGAAAAATGAAATATTTGCACAAGGTGGATAAGGGGCATTGGGCCTGTCCTGGTTGTCCTTTATCGCCTTCATTGCTTCTTAGCGCTGAACTCCCCCTTTTCACTGGCCATGCCCTCTCCAGCAGGGTCGGGGCTCAGCCTTGGGCAGGAGTGGGAGGTGAGGGCCTCTCCCTTGGGCTCTATCTCAGCCCTAGGACTCGGCTACTCCTGTGTTCTTTAGCGTTCTCTTCGCTTCTTACTAGCCAATCCCTCATTCCTTCAATCCCCTAGTACAGTTTAAGATTTTTATATTAAACCGTCCCTGTGTGCTTACTGTGTGGTTTCTCCTGACTGGTCCTTGTCTGACACACAGCCTTCTCAGCAGAGGCAGCAGCATGAACAAAGGCAGGGCAGAGCCAGCAATTTCATGTAGAATTGGGGGAGGGCCCTCATCAAGACAAAAGTCAGATCATAAAGGCCCCTGAGTGCTATACCAGGGAGCTCGGACTTTGTCTGGGGCAGAGCCACTGAAGGATTTTAGGTGTGACTGCCTAGAGACTTGCTTCAGATGAATTACTGGCTGCTGTATCTAGTTTGGAATGGAAGGGGCAAGGCAGGGGGGCACCAGTTAGACCTGGAGCAGTTAGGGCTGTTCAGGCAACAAATGCTGGTACCTCGACCTAGGGCAGAAGCAGTGCCGAAGGACAGAGAGATGTGAGGCACAATGCACAGGACTCGGTGATGAACTGGCTGTGAGGACCTGATGAGAGGGAGAGTTTCCAGGAGTCCGGCCTGGGTGACTGGTAAGAAATATAGGGGATGGAGTATTTTTAGCCTGTGATGGGGGTAAGGTGTGGGGGAAGTCATAAGTTGGGTTTTGTATGTGTTCAACTTGAGGCGCCCGTGACACCTTCAGAGGGCGAGGAGGCTGGCAGCAGCTGGGTCTGAGGGTCAGGAACTCAGGACAGTCTGGACCAGAGAGATGTGGGAGTCACAGATCAAAGGCAAGGGAGTGGTGAGATACGCAGGAATAAGAGGAGAAACAGAGGCTAAGGCCTGGAGACCCAGCATTTAAGGAACAGGGAGAGGAGGAGAGACAAGCCTGTGAAGGAGACCAAAAGGGAGGGACCAGAGTGGTGGAAAAAAACAAAACAGAACAAAGGGAGGGAGTGGTCAAAGGGGCCAAATGCAGCAGAAAAATCAAGTCACATAAGGACTGAAACTGCCCGTTGGGTTTTCTGGCAACATGGTGGCCTAGAGACTCAGGCTAAGCTTCTTGCTGAAAACAACTAAAAATACTAGACAAAACATATAGTTTTAAAGATTAATGTGTCCGTGAGCTGGCAAACACATGAGAAATGTTCAGGCATGAATGAGTGAACGGATGGATGGATGAATGAATGCAGGAAACTACAAAAGTAAGCAAAGCTCAGTAGTTGGTGTTCACCTTGAAGGCATTTTCCTTACCTGGGGGACCTGGGAATTGGTTTGTAAGGGCTCCATGAGCTTATGGTGGGGGTCTACTTGGAACATTCTCCGTAAGGCCAGCACCCCAAAGGACTATGCCCACACTTAGGGCAAACTAGAAATAAACCTTCCCCTCCTTTTCCTAACCTCTTTCCCTCAAACCAGGGGACTACAAAGAAGTTGCCTGCAATTAACTTTAGTACTAAGTGGAAAGGGGGCAACCTCCCCTGAGAATTCTTAACTACAGGAGGGCCCTCAATTCACACTGTTTTAGAAAGCTGAAAAACTTCAAACTGGTTAATTTGTCATGGACATGGATTGCTAGTGGTTCCAGGTGACCAACAGAAGCTCCTTCTCTTCCTCTCCTGGGCTTTGGAATACTTTCCTGAATTTGGGGACCCCCTCCCAGGGTTGTCACAGGTTCTGGCCCCTATATGTCCTATTCTTATCTCTCAGAGGAGAGAAGAACCCATCTGTAACTAGTTCCCAAAGATTCATTCCCCAATTGGCTCTAAGCTATCCTGGATTGCCATCCATGTCTCCTGGAAGTCCCCTTTGCTCTGGTACCCAGAAATGCCCCCAACCCTGCCTGGGGCTCACTTCAATCTGTCTGTCCTAGGTGAGTTTATAAAGCGTGTTAGGAGCCACTGTTGGTGAGACTTGGCTTCTTTCTCTGGCAGGGGAACCCCCAGGCACCAGGAAGAAGCCCTAGATTGGAAGCAGGGAGAAAACTCACTTTGACAAAGTTGTGGCCTCTGGGCCAAACCCTAGTCATACACCATCACAGCTTGTCCTTCACTGCAGGAATTACTGTTCTTGATTTTTATAAAGTGAGTTTCAGAAGAAGTCAAGGTCTTATGGCTAGAAAGAGGCAGAGACAGGTTTTGACCATAGGCCTAAGTCCAGAATTTGTTCTCTTAACCGTCCCCCCATCCCCCCACCTGCACAATGAGATCCCAGTATCAGGGCCAGGCATTTCACACCCCTATGCACAGACCTGGAATCAGTTAACTTTATTTTGACTTCCTGTTTCCTCCTTCCAAATCCCCCCTGCCTCTACTCTTTCCCCTTCAATGTATCACACTATAGATATATTTTTCTAAAATGCAAATCCAATCATCACTGCCCACTTGAAACCCCATGATGGTTTCATATTGCACTTAGGATAAAGTGTAAACTGTTCCCAACTGAGTCTACTGTTCCCAACTTGTCTTTCCAACCTCATCCCTTCTCCCTTCCTCACCCCCACAGACATCCCCTTAAAGCGAGCACAAATTACTAGCTATACTTAAAACAGTTTCTTTTTTTCTATAAATTAATTAATTTATTTTTGGCTGCATTCGGTCTTTGCTGTGTGTGGGCTTTCTTTTTATTTTTATTTATTTATTTTAAAAATTATTTACTTATTTATTTTTGGCTGCGTTAGGTCTTCGTTACTAAGCATGAGCTTTCTCTAGTTGCGGCGAATGGGGCTACTCTTTGTTGTTTTGCGTGGGCTTCTCACTGCGGTGGCTTCTCTTGCTGTGGGTCACGGGCTCTAGGCGTGCAGGCTCAGTAGTTGTGGCTCATGGGCTCTAGAGCGCAGGCTCAGCAGTTGTGGCGCACGGGCTTAGTTGCTCCAAGGCATGTGGGATCTTCCCGGACCAGGGCTCGAACCCGTGTCCCCTGCACTGACAGGTGGATTCTTAACCACTGCACCACAAGGGAAGCCCTCAAACATTTTCTTAATAAAGATTTGTTGAATGACTAGATTCCCACTGGGCTCATGCTTACCAGATAATCAAGCTCCCTCCTCCCCAGTCTCTCGCGGTGTTCTTCAAGCTCAGATCAAGTTTCTCCTCCTCAGGGAAGCCTTCATCCACCTTCTCAGGCCTCAGCGGCTATAGCCAATGCCAGCTTCCTCCACTGAACACAGAGTACAGAGGTCTTTTCCCTTTTGATTTTTTTTTTTTCCCTGCTGGGAAAGCTGGCAAATGTTAATAAAACGTGAGGTGGAGGAGTAAGGGGTAGAGACTTCTGGGGTCTGCGGCCAACCAGATCTGTGGCTGATCTCTGCTACCCTAGCTGTGTGCCCAGGGACAAGATAAGCTCAACTTTCCCCAACTTCAGTTTCCTCATCTGAAAATGGTGAATGAAAATACCCACCACAGAGTTGTTGACAGAATTGGATCTAAGGGGGACTTCCCTGATGGCACAGTGGTTAACAATCTGCCTGCCAATGTAGGGGACACGGGTTCGATCCCTGGTCTGGGAAGATCCCACATGCCGTGGAGCAGCTAAGCCGGTGCGCCACAACTACTGAGCCTGCGCTCTAGAGCCTGCAAGCCACTACTGAGGCCGCGTGCCACAACTACTGAAGCCCGCGCACCTAGAACCAGTGCTCCTCAACAAAAGAAGCCACTGCAATGAGAAGCTCGTGCACCGCAATGAAGAGGGCCCCCCGCCCCCCCTCACTGCAACTAGAGGAAGCCTGGGCGCAGCAACGAAGACCCAACGCTGCCAAAAAATACATATAAATAAATTTTAAAAAAAGAATTTGGACCTAAGGTATGTAAAGTACTGTTCCTAGCACTTAAATGTGAGCTATTCTTATTTTAATTACTCATAAAGAGACGTTGCTCCCAAGAACCCGATGAAATTCTCCAAGCACTGTCCATGGTGTGTGGTTTCCCAGTTGCTCACTGGGTGGCCCCGAGAGCCATCGTTTTTTATTCCTGAGGCGCGCCAAGCCCCCCTTCTTCTCAGGGTAGTGCGGACGCCTTCCCAGACGGCCCCTTTCCTGGGCCCCAGGTCGTGCCGCCAGCGAAGCACTGGAGTAACCTCTGCCCCCCCCAGCACCCCCTCCCCCCGCCCCACCAACACGTACCTTATCCTCCAGCCTGGGTTCCCAGCTCCACCGGCCCCTTGAGTCACGTCCTCCTAGGAAGCTGCCCCGCAGCGCCTCCCGCCGGTCGGACCTGGAGTGCCTGTTGGCCGCGGTAGGCCTGCGGCTGGCGGGGCTCGGCGGGTCTCGAGCCCACGTGCTCCCCGCCTCCGCCGCAAGGCGCCGCCCTCCCGCTGGGCGCAATCCGGACTACATTTCCCAGGGTGCGCAGCGGCGGGGGCCTTGGCTCGGCGGGGGCCTCGAGCGGCGCGCCGCTCCGCCGCCTGCTCGGGAGCACGCGGGCTGGCGGGAGGACAGGCAGAAACGAAGACCCGGAGAGAGTTTCTGCGCAGTTCCGCCGGGCCGTGCTCGGCTGTGCCGTGCCGAGTCGGGCCAGGGCAGGAGCGGCTTGGGGGGTACGGCCTCTGAGTCGGCGGTGCCGGGGACAGGCGCTCGGGGCATCCCGCGCCTCTCTGAGGTCCCCGCCCCGTCCCGGCCGGGCCAACTCGCCTGTCAGTCAGTGGGGCGGAGGCAGCGACGGTAGAGGGGCCGGAGCCGGGCACGGAGAAGAGCGCGGGCCAGGCCGAGCGGTGGGGACCTGCTCCTTAACTCCACGGACTCTTCGCCCCAGACTTGCGAAGCTGTACCCCCTGCGCTTCGTTGGACGCCTCCGTAACCCGCGAAGGGCTCTCTTCCCCCGTAGCCTCCCACCCCCGTGACCTCTTCCTAGGACCCGAGAGCTCACTCAGAAGAGGGTGTTGTGGGTACAGGCCATCGACCCTGTGACCCCTCACGGGCCAGGGCCTTGGTTTCCCTCAGGCCTCCCTCCCCTATGACTCCCTCCTCATAGCTTCTGGGGACAGAGCCCTGACCTACCACCAGGACCCCTGCCTGCGAACTCCTCACTGACGGCTTCCTCCTAGGAGTCCCCCTCAGTGGGTCTCCTCCTAAGAGCATCCCTTTTGGCCTCTGGCAAGCCCCCCCGCCAACCGAGGTGGGGAGGCCTCGGCAGCCATGCTCGCCCTGGGCCCCCTGTCACCCCACCACCCCCTGGGCACCGAAGCCGGAGTCTAGCAGGGGGCCAGCAGCCAAGAGGCTGGGGCAGGAGACAGGTCACGGTCCACCTCCCTGCTGGGGAGGGAGCAAAGATGGAGCGGCGGGAGGAGCAGCCGGGGGCTGCAGGGGCTGGAGCAGCACCAGCCTTGGACTTCACTGTGGAGAACGTGGAGAAGGTATGAGGGCCCTGGGGTGGGCACTCCAGTGACAGAGCAGAAGTTCTGGGGACTGACGCTAATGCCAGAGCCCAGGCTTGGGCTGGGTGCCCGTTGGGATGGTGCCTCCAGAGCACCTGGCATTTGCAGTCTCTCCGGGCAGGCAGGACAGCAATGTAATGGTGTCTTAATAGGCTATTTTGGGCTTTCCTTAGACATGGGTCCTCTGTGGATATTCTAGGGTCTTGGGGTGGTCCTTCCGGGGTGCTGACGGTTTAGACTTCCAGCCAGACTGGCTGTTCTCCAGCTCCATGGAAACGGCATGAGCAGTGCAGTAAGAAACCAAGGACCCGGGAGACCTGCAGCTCAGTCTCCAGAAACCATAGTGATATTGAGCCATCCTGGACCTGTTTTGTTGAGCCAGGGACTCAGAAAGTAATCTGAAACGAAAACAACCTGGGTTATGTTTTCACTCTTCCTTGGAGAAGGGTCCTTCCTTTATTGGATGGAGGCCAGACCACTCCTGGGCAGGCAGGAGTAGGGTTGGCCCCCTTTGTTTTGTGCTGGGTCCAAGGAGCCTGGTCCTGCTGGCAGCTTCAGAGTTCTTCCCTACTCACCTGCCCACATGGCTTCTTGCCATGGCACTCCCAGTTTCCCCCACTGCCCAGTCCATCTTTTTTGAACTGCTTCTCTGTTTCTTTTCTGGGTTCTGCCCCCAGAGGCCTGGAATGCGGAAATGCATTTTCCTTGGGATGAATGGGGAGATGGGGCTACCTTGCTGGAAAGCAGAGAATGGTTGCAGATATTCGTTTGTTATTCTTGAGCCCCGTTTACCATACCCAATAGTGAGGATGTGTGTCTCTGCTTCTGTTCTCTGCCTGCCTCCGCATCCCTGAGGGTCCAAACGAGGGACAGTGGCCGTAACTGGCTGTCAGGGATACAGACAGGGCTAAGTCTACTTGGATGGAGCCTGCTTAGGGGTGAGAGTCCTAGCCTCACTCTTCCACCCCCTGGGGCCGGGCAGTGTTGGCATGGTGGCGTACTGTTCCATGTGCTACCAGGGAGATAAACCACTGTTTTCTTACTGTGTGAAGTCCTTATGGAATTGGGACCCTGGGGATTTGGCTAGTTGAAAGCTCCAGGCTAGGCGTTTGCCAGGGCTGCAGGCCAAGACTTCTCTGGACCAGCTTTTTGGACCCTCTCGTGTGCTCTCTGAGGAGTGTTCTCACCCTCTTCTCCAGTTTGTCCCTGCCCTAGGGCTGCCTGGCAAAGCCTTAGTCCTGCTCAGATTTCACAATGGCTTTGGTGCCAGCATCTGGAGTGACCTAGGGATGATCCTGGGGGAGCTAAATGGAGCTGTTGGAGTAGATGAGAGCAGCTGTGCCTGGGAGGGTTGGGGGGCCCCTCAGGCTGTTTCATACTCTTCTCAGGTTTAGCTTCTTCCCTGTGGAGCCATTCCTTCCACCTGGGCCTTGCCCTTTACTTCAGGTGCTTCCCCTCTGGGGAACTCAGCCTCCTCTTTTGCTGCTCTCCTGTGGAAGTTCATTTTCTGAACCCATAATGTTTTGCTATAAGGAGAAGAAATTATGGTAGAGTATGGGCAAAGTTCAGGCACTCAAGATATCGGCAGGACTCCAGGCCCAGGAAACACTGCAGAGCCCTGAGCTCTCCCTTCCCGCTCAGCCCCCCAGTCAGAAAGAGAGAGCAGTCTTGCAGGACCAGGTCCTGCCCTCTGTTCTGGGCTCTGGCAGGATCCAGAGTAGCCAGCATCTGCTCAGTCCTGTGCTGTCCTGCAGGCGCTGCACCAGCTCTACTACGACCCCAACATTGAGAACAAGAACCTGGCTCAGAAGTGGCTGATGCAGGCCCAGGTCTCCCCACAGGCCTGGCACTTCAGCTGGCAGCTCCTGCAGCCCAACAAGGTGCCTGAGATCCAGTACTTTGGGGCCAGTGCCCTGCACATCAAGATCTCTCGCTACTGGAGTGACATCCCCACTGACCAGTATGAGAGTCTAAAGGCACAGCTCTTCACCCAGATCACCCGCTTTGCCAGTGGCTCCAAGATTGTGCTGACTCGGCTGTGCGTGGCACTGGCCTCCCTGGCTCTCAGCATGATGCCTGATGCTTGGCCGTGTGCTGTGGCAGATATGGTACGGCTCTTCCAGGCTGAGGACTCACCAGTGGATGGCCAGGGCCGCTGCCTGGCCCTGCTAGAGCTGCTGACAGTGCTGCCCGAGGAGTTCCAGACCAGCCGCCTGCCCCAGTATCGCAAAAGCCTGGTGCGGGCCAGCCTGGCAGTGGAGTGCGGGGCTGTCTTCCCGCTGCTGGAGCAGCTGCTGCAGCAGCCCAGCTCACCCAGCTGTGTGCGTCAGAAGGTGCTCAAGTGCTTTTCCAGCTGGGTGCAGCTGGAGGTGCCCCTGCAGGACTGTGAGGCGCTCATTCAGGCTGCCTTCGCTGCTCTGCAGGACTCAGAGCTCTTCGACAGCAGCGTGGAGGCCATTGTCAATGCCATCTCGCAGCCTGATGCCCAGAGGTGAGCCAGTCCCCTCCTTCCGGAGATGAACAGTCTGCTTGGCCAGCCACGCATCCATCCATCCATTTGTTCAGTAAACACTAATTGAGTGCCTACTGCATGCTTGGTCCTATGCTAGCAATAGGTCCAATGCTGGAACCAAACAAGACATGGTCCCTGTCCTTATGGTTCAGAGAGGGAGACAGACATCAGACAACTAACTATGAAATGAATTATTCCATGAAAATATTTGACTCTCCCTTCCCTTTCTCTCAATCATGCAGTCACAAAGTTCTGGTGTTCTGCTTCTGACTATACTGTGTATCTGTTTTTTCCATTTCCACTACCACCACCCTGGTGTAAGCTGTCCTCACCTCTCCCCCCAGAATACTGAGGGGCTTCCTCACCAGTCCCCTGGTTTTCACACTTATACCCTTCATTGCCCACCCAGCACCCAGAGCAATCCTTTAAAAGTGAGGATCTAATCTTTCCTTTCTGCTCAGAAATCTCCAGTGGGTCCTCACTGCTCTTAGGATAAAGTTCAGAATCCTCAACATGATTCACAGGGGCACTGCACAACGTGGCGTCCCCAGCCTTGTCTCGTACCATGCTCCCTGCTTTCTTCACTCTCACACAATCTCTTCAGTTCTGTGAGTGTCCCAGGCTCCCTCTAGCCTCTGAACCATCACATGTACTTGTCACATCACTGCTGCCTCAGCTGAAACTTCGCTTCCTTAAGGAAGTCCTCATGATTTTTAAGACTCGGTTTGGTCTCTATTATTTTATCTTAGAGCTCCCAGCGTGTTTCCTTCTTAGCCCATAACGCAGTTTCATTATAAATTAATGTATGTCTCCCCATTAGTCTCTCAGCATTGTGAGGACAGTCACTCTGTCATTTTATTTTGTCACACTGTGCCTGGCAGCACTTGGTAGCATTCATTATTTTTTGAACGGATGAAAAGTAGGAGTTGCCTGAGTGGTGAGGGGTGGGGGTGGGGTAGGGAGAGGTTGGAAGGGGAGGGAGTGTTCCAGGCTTCGGGAGCTACAGCAGGTGCAAAGGCCTGTGGTGGGCAGCACCACCATACATTACACTCACCGAAAAAAGGTGAGTGTAATGAGCTGCTTCTTCAGCAAGTGTTGCTTGAGCGTCTATTTATGTGTGGGGCCCTGGGCTGAGCACAGGGAGCCTAAAGATGGGTTGATTTCTGCAAGATAGGAGCTCACAATCTAGTAGACACTTGGGTGAGCAAGTAGAGCCTATGTGATGAACGCTCTAATGGAGGGAGCGGGTGGCTGTCAGAACCCAGAGGAGGCATTTAACCCAGTCTGAGGGTTGTTAAGGGCTTCCCAGAGAAGGTGACAATAGAGCTGTGCTTTGAAGGCTGTGTAACAGTTAGCCAGATGGAGGGGATGGATATGGGGAGGACCTTCCAGACAGATGGAAGAGCCCGAGCAAGGGAAGGGTGTGAGAGAGCCTGGTGAGTAGGTGTGATTAGACAGCAGAGTATAAGGGCCACTGGTAGGAGATCCAGGCCCAGATCATGCAAGACCTTGTTGGCCAGGCTTAAGATTTTGGTTTCATCCTGAGGATGATGTAAAGCTATTAAAGGATTGTAAGCAGAGAAAATGGCATGATGGCATTTTTGGTATAAGTTGGATTGGCCAGGGCAAGACTGGAGGCCTGACACTTAACATTTCAGAGAAGATGCTTTGGGAATGCTTGGCAGAACCAGAGGGGAAGATACCACTGAAAGAGATGGCCTGGGAAAGTGGTTGATAGTTCTAGCCTTGGCATTAGTCATGTCTGAGTTTGAATCCCAGAGGGTTCGCCTCCTAGATCTGAGACCTTGGGCAAACCACTTTTAAGCCTCAGTTTCTGTCATCAGTAAAATGGGTGTGATCATATTACAGAGTTTAAGTAGGATAATGTGCCCAGGGCCTGCCCCTGGTATTCTGTGGAGAATATTTTGGTATGAGGATTAAATAAGAGAATGTCTGTGAAAGGTTTAGCATGGTTCCTGGATACTCCGTAAACGGCAGTGACTAGTATTTGGTATCATTATTGCATTGGCAGTTAGTACGAGCCCTTTCCCATGGCTTCTCTGGTTTTCCAACTTCAGGTGGGTACCAAGTCCCAGGTCAAGGCCTTTCTTGGCTGGCTGGGCTCAGACAGTTGGTGGCTGAGGGGAATTGGCAGGGCCAGTGCGTGGGTGATGTGGGGTGTCCTTGGATACACCCAGGTTTACCCAGCTAGCCAGTGTCTCGAGGGCTTTGGTAGGTAATTGATGCCTCTTCTCCTCTGAACGAATGAGCGAGCAAGGAGCCAGTGAGGGAACCTATAGCCTCCTGAGCGCCCATTGGCTGCAGCCCCCTTGGTTGCTTAGCAACTCTCCCCATTTTCTCAACTCTGCTCCCAGAGCTCTAATTGCAGGTCTGGGCTGAGCTCTGTGTGAGTGGCAGGCAAGGAGTCCCAGCAGCCCTGCCCCGGCAGCTCGAGCTGACCAACAGGAGCCAGGCCTTTTGAACCCAGGCTCAGCCATGGTGCTTAAAGACATCCGCTCTATCTTCCTCCCCCACACCTAGAAGCCTCAAGGCCTCAGGCCCATGTCTGCTCACAGGTCTCAGGCACAGGTGCCCAGGTGGTAGGAAATCTATGCAAGAGTTTCCCCCATGGGTGGGCTGCATCCATCCTGGAGTCAGTGTTGGACCTTGCTCTGTCTAGTCTGTTTCCTAGCTTTGGCTTGAGAAAGTCACCTTCAGTGGCTTTGACTTCTGGGCCATCCAGCCACTACCTCCCCAGGTGTCCTGACATCAGCTCCCCTTGGCTGAGCCCGCACTCAGGTTACCCTTTTCCCACCCCTCCACAGCTGCTGCTGCTTGCCTGGCTCTCTCTCCTTTGAAAAAAAAATTTTTTTCCTGAGATTTGTTTTTAATCCTGGAAAAGCTTTTCACTGGGGGCTGGGGAAGGGAAAGAAGGTGAATTAGACAGGCTCTTGGGGGCTCCCATCAGTTAGAACTTGAGATGTGGGCTGAGATCTCCATAGATCCTTTGGGGAAATTCAGGTTGGGCCTTGAAACAGAAGCAGATCTATAGCTGTGTAAGGAGCTGTCTTAGCCTGGAATCTGTCTCTAATTTGTTCTGTGACCTTGAGTAATACTCTGAGCTCTACTGGGCTCTACTCTTTGATTTATTCTATTATGAGTTATAGATGAGACAAATTAAGAACTTTCATTGAGTCCCTACCGTGTACATGAATTTTGAAGGTGTGAGGGAACCTTGGAATACAGTGGGGGTGCTGTGAGGGTAGGGCACTACCTCCTGCCCCTGTCTCAGCTACTGGGGAGTTTGCGGGCCATGGCCTTGGCCCTGCCCCTACTCATTGTGCCAGAGTCTGGTCTGAAGGTGCCCATTGTCTTGTGGTGCAGCCTGTGTCAGGGCCATGAGACTGAAGCTATCCCCACTGTCTCCAGGCAGCACCCTCTGGAGCTGTCTCTGGGCTGTGGGTACCCTGGTAGGGACGTCTTGTCCCACCAGAACCAGGATGTGGAGAAAGCCAACATCCTGGACTGGTTGCCTCTTGTCCTTCTCATCCTCCACCTAAGGTTATGGGGCTACCTCCGAACAACCTGCTTGGGGCAAGTCCAGATAGAACTCCTTCTGGACCCTCAGTAACCCCTCCCCTCCATAGATTGCTATGGTGACTCTATGATTGACAGCAGAGGGATCCCCCCCTGAGAGTATCACTTCTCTGCTTAGTCTCATCTCCACAAAGCAGGTTTCTGGGAATGGAGCTAGCCTCCTCTCAGGCTCCTTTGTATACTCTGCTTCCTCTGCTGCTTCTTTAGGCATCATTGTGCTCTTTTCTCTCATTCAACACTTTCTTCTTGGGCAATTCTCATGTGCTCCCATTGCCGTTTGCTGATGTTTCCAAAATCTATGTCTCTTGCTCAAACCTCTCCATCGGGCTTCAGGTTTTTATCTCCAACTCTCTGGACACTTCTACCTGCCTATCTCACCAGGTACCTCTGATTCAATGTGCCTAACACTGAACTTACCACCTTCTGGCCTCCCATTAAATTTATTACTGTTCCCCTCTACCCGCTCCTCCAGGTCTCAGTAAATACCTCTACCAAGGAGAGTTGTTCTTGACTCTTCCCCATCCTCATATCCCTGTTTTGCCTCTAAGCTCCCTCTGAGTTCATCATCTACTTCTCTCCCTTCCTTATTGCCACCAGAGTCCTTAGGAGTTAGGATTTGGTGGTAGGGGGTGGAGTGGAAGGTGGAGGTTGATGCTCTCAGGATTGTTGCTGCCTTCTAAAGTCTTTAACGGGACTCCTAGCCTGTGTTACCTCTTCTGTCTCCCACCCTCGTTCGGTCTCCCCTGACACTGAGTGTATTAGTTTCCTAGAGTTGCCATAATAAAGTGCCACACACTGGCACACACAACAGAAATTTATTGTCTCACAGTTGTGGAGGCTAGAGGTCTGAAATCAAGGTGTCAGCTCCGTCTGAAACCTGTGGGAGAATCCTTCCTTGCCACCTCCTAGCTTCTGGTGCTTTGCTGGCAATCTTTGGTGTTCCGCTCGGCTTGCAGCTGCATAATTCCAGCCTCTGCCTTTGTCATCATATGTCATTCTCCTTGTACATCTCTGTCTTCACATGAATGTCTTTTAAGAACACCAGTCATATTGTATTAGGGCCACCCCCTACTCTGTGTTCTAATCTACAATGACCCTATTTCCAAATCAGGTCACATTCTGAGGTACTGGAGGTTAGGGCTTTAACACATCTTTCTGGGGGGGGGACACAATTCAATCCATAACAGTCTGTTCTCTGGTCCCCCAAAATTTATGTCCTTCCCGCATGCAAAACGCATTCACCTCATCCCAACCTCCCCAAAAGTCTTAACCCATTTCAGCATCAACTCTGAGTCTAACTGGAGGACACAAGTCCACCCATAACACTTACCTTCTCGTACTTCCTTCCCAGAATTCTTCTGGAAGTCTCTGACCTAAGGTTCTTCTCAAATTGGGCAGCATCAAACCTGCCGTGTAGGCCCTGACCTCTTTTTCACTTTGGGTTTGATGTGGGAAGGAAGGGAGGCTTTGATGGATGACAGGGAAATTGTGCCTTTCTCTTAAAGCTGGTGGGGGATGGGCAGACAGCTATGATGGGTCTCCTCACCTTATGCCTCCAGGTATGTGAACACACTCCTGAAACTCATCCCACTGGTACTGGGACTGCAGGATCAACTGCGACAGGCAGTGCAGAATGGGGACATGGAGACCTCCCACGGCATCTGTCGCATTGCTGTGGCCCTGGGCGAGAACCACTCCCGGTGAGGAGAGGGGCAGCTGGGGGTGGGATAGTAGGGCCCTCTAAGAAGTGGGGGAGGCGGAATGACCTCCCTATGTCTCCTCCCTCCCAGGGCCTTGCTGGACCAAGTGGAGCACTGGCAGAGCTTTCTGGCCCTTGTCAACATGATCATGTTCTGCACGGGCATCCCTGGCCACTTCCCTGTCAATGAGACCACCAGCTCCCTGACCCTCACCTTCTGGTACACGCTGCAGGTGTGTCATGTGACCTTCAGTAGGACTGGGCCATGATGGAAGAAGGTGAATCAGGGGCTTCTCTGGCTAACTCTCCTCCCTGGCTCTCTCAGGATGACATTCTGTCCTTTGAGGCAGAGAAGCAGGCTGTGTACCAGCAGGTATACCGGCCGGTCTACTTCCAGCTGGTAGATGTGCTTCTGCACAAGGCCCAGTTCCCTTCTGATGAAGAATATGGATTCTGGTCCTCAGATGAGAAGGAGCAGTTCCGAATTTACAGGTGATGGTAGCAGGCCAATCCTAGCTCTAAAGGGAGTCCTGAAATAATGAAGGCAATGAGGGGAGGGGCCCAAGGCCAGGCTCCCTGAATCCTGGGCCTCCTTTCTCTATAGGCACTTTGGCAGGGCTCTGAGGGAACTGGGGTGGGCTCCTGGGCTTGGGGGAAGCAGCCAGGTGGTGTATAAGGCCTTTATCTGCTTCTCAGGGTGGACATCTCAGATACACTCATGTATGTCTATGAGATGCTGGGGGCCGAGCTGCTCAGCAACCTCTATGACAAGCTGGGCCGTTTGCTTACCAGCTCAGAGGAGCCCTACTCCTGGCAGGTACCTCCCCCGCCTGATTCCCTCAGCCCTCCCAGACCTGTTGCACCCTCCTCCTGAGCCAAGCCAGTGGCATCCTCTTTTCCCAGCACACAGAGGCCCTGCTCTATGGCTTCCAGTCCATCGCGGAGACCATCGATGTCAACTATTCTGATGTGGTGCCCGGGCTCATTGGCCTCATCCCACGGATCAGCATCAGTAATGTGCAGCTGGCGGACACTGTCATGTTCACCATTGGTGAGACCTGGCACACACCCATGAGCACATTCCCAGAGCCAAGGCACACATCCCCAGCCACAGCCAGCTTGCTGGGTCCTATCCAAAGTGGGAGACATACATGCCCACGCACACAATCAGAACTGTAGCCAACTGACTGTCCTGGCATGTCTAGGGGTCCTTTCTACAGTGCACTGAGCTGCAGTTCAGTGAGGGTAGTTCACTGTCACTGAAATAGCAGCACTGGGCCTCTACTGCATAACTCCTTCCTGCTTCTCAGGTGTTTGAGCATGTGCGTGCGTGTTTGCCCATTCAGTCCTCTGAATGAGCAGTGCTCCATACAGGGCCTGCAACTCCACCCTGCCAGGAGCTCTGCCTGCCTCACAGGGACATGGTACACAGCCAGCCTGGCCTGCCTCAGATGTCTTGCCTTCTCCCTTCTTCCCCCAGGAGCTCTGTCTGAATGGCTGGCTGACCACCCCGTCATGATCAACAGTGTTCTACCCTTAGTACTGCATGCCCTAGGCAATCCTGAGCTCTCTATCTCTTCTGTGTCCACCCTCAAGAAGATCTGCCGAGAATGCAAGTATGACCTGCCGCCCTATGCTGCCAACATCGTGGCTGTCTCCCAGGTACGCGGGGGCCCTGGGTGTGTAGCTGGGCCTCAGGGCACACTCTGCCCTGTGCTGACACCATATTCCTTCTTTTTTTCCCCAGGATGTGCTGATGAAACAGATCCATAAGGTGAGTTCAAAAGTTTCTAAGGGGCTCCTTGGGGTATTGTGGGGAGCTGTAGAAATCCCATCTTCTGCCTTTGCGCCTTATTCTCTGTTCTCAGAACCTTCCCCAAGAGGTTCATTCTTCCCACCCACAACCAGGTGTGTCTGGGACTGACCCTCGATGTTCTGCCCCACAGACGAGCCAGTGCATGTGGCTGATGCAGGCACTGGGCTTCCTGCTGTCGGCCCTGCAAGTGGAGGAGATCCTTAAAAACCTGCACTCGCTCATCTCACCATATATCCAGCAGCTGGAGAAGCTGGCGGAGGAGATAGTGAGTGAGCTGGTGTGCGCGCGCGTGCGTGTGCGCGTGCATGCGTGTGTGAGTGTGTGCGTGCGTGTGGCTGGGGAGCAGCAGTGGGACTATGGGACTTCCCGTCGTGTTGGCTGTGACTGCTGAGGGGTGGGGCTTGAGCTGGCAGTCAGGGCTGGGAGACACAGAGCTTGGTTCCCTTCTCCCTGTAGCCTAATCCCTCCAACAAGCTGGCCATTGTCCACATCTTGGGGCTTCTCTCCAACCTCTTCACCACGCTGGACGTCAGTCATCATGAAGATGATCATGAAGGCTCTGAGCTCCGGAAGCTGCCAGTGCCGCAGGGACCCAACCCTGTGGGTGATGTTGTCATTGCTATTGCCCCCCCCAACCCTGTGGTAATGTCATAGTCACCCCTGAACTCTACGGGTAATATTGTCATTGTGTCCCTGGCCCCATGGGGCATGATGCATTTGGTCCTCTGACCCTGTGAATGACCCTACTATTGCCCCTTACTCTGTAGGGAGTGATGTCATTGTCTCAGTCCTGTGGGTGATGTTGTCTTTGTCCTCCCCACCTGGAGTGGTGGTATAGTGTTTCCTTCTCCCCATGGGGGACACCGACATTATTCTACAACCCCAAAGTGATATAATTTTGGACCCTTGTTTAACCTCCAACTCTGTGAGGCCTTCTACTTCAGCATTTGCTGTCCCCTACGGGCACTCCACATGTAATAGTTCTTGCCTTTGAGTTGCTCCTAGTCTAGAAGAAATACATGTAAACAGATTGTCACAGAGCAGTGTGATAAGTACTGCATAAGGCTCGGGCACAAAAGGGATTGGGATGACCACTTACAAGCTGTTTGGTCTGGGGCAAGCCTCAGCTTCCCATTCAAAACTATGAACATCAAGATATCTGGTGCTAAAAAAAAAAAGATATCTGGTGCTCATCTCATAGAACTGTGCTGAACAGCTGGTGTGGTCTTGATTGAAAGTACTTTGCATACCATAAAGCTCTGTACAGATGTGAGGGACTGCCTTGGTCATTGTTCCAAGTATCCCCTCCAGGGTTTCTCCTGGAGAAAAGGAAGTCACAGTATCCTGGTCTCTGTACTCAACTCCCCACCCCAGTTTCAGTTACCCTTTTGGCTCCAGACCAAACCGAGGACACTGTCCTCCTACAGAGCCCCTTCTCCTATGGTAGTCATCGTCCTGCCTTCCCTCACCTCCCAGGACCTCAGGCTGCTCTCTGCTCCACCATAAGTTGCCCGTATCTACGCATCCCCTGGGGCTCTCTACCCTAAGCCTATCTGGATGAGACAGCATCTCTGCTTCTTCAGGGGCTAGCCCATAAGTGTTTGGCACTAAGATACTTTTACTGAGCAGAAGTAGATAAGGAGTGACTCTTTTAAAAGGTTATCTTTTGAAGCACTTGTAATATGCCTGCTTTGCAGTTTGAGGCTTCCTCTAAGGTGATCCCCAGAATTCAGGGTATCCTCTTTCATTCATGGGGATTCAGCAAAGCATTCCTGCCCCCAGGGTCCCTTGCACTGAGTCCTCAATGGGCAGTCTGGGGCAATAGATTCGAACTCCTGGCCTACTTCCAGCTACTGAGTAGTCCTTCTTGGGTGGGTGAGAGAGGTAGTGGGGGCACCTCACTTCTTCCTTTGTCTTCAGGTGGTGGTGGTACTGCAGCAGGTCTTCCAGCTTATCCAGAAGGTGCTGAGCAAATGGCTGAATGATGCCCAGGTGGTGGAGGTGAGTCCTGACCCTTGCCATCAGCCCCTGTGGTGACTTTGCTCAGAGGTGGAGCAGGAAGAGGGTATTGCCGCCCCACCTCGGCTTGAGATGACCTGGAGGAAGTAAAGGAGATGAATCCTGCCCCATAGACACAGGGATTCTCTGGGGAAGACATTCAGAGCTTCCCAGCATCACAAGAAGTGCTCGACCCCAGGACTGTGATGCTGGGGCTGAGTGACAGGGATCCATTTTAGCATCAAACACCTGCTTTTGTTCTGTTCATTTCAGAAGTTTCTCACCACGTTGCTCCCTGAAAGGCAATGGTGAGGATGTAAGTAGCAAGAGTTAAGTTACAAATTTCCATCCTCGGCCCCTCTGAGAAGGGCCTTTTGGCCTCCTGCCTTCCAGGGTGAGGGTCAGACTTGCCTACCTTCCTTGGTTCGCAGAGCCAGGCAGGGCTTGTAGGTAAGGGCCCATTTTTAGGCCTCCTCTGTGCAGGGCCTCAGTTCTGCTCCAGCCAATGGTGACCTGCTGACCAGGGCCCCTTTGCTTTCTTCCCAGGCGGTGTGCGCTATCTTCGAGAAGTCAGTTAAGACGCTGCTGGACGACTTTGCCCCCATGGTGCCACAGCTGTGTGAGATGCTGGGTCGGATGTACAGCACCATCCCTCAGGCCTCCGCTCTTGACCTCACTCGACAGGTGGGCCTTCTGGTGGATGCAGCAGTGTTTGGGAGGTCATCCCAGGCAGAGATCTGACGCAGGGCTTGGGCGGGTGGGTGGAGTGGGGTGGATGGCTTCTCTGGCAGGGGTTCTCACCTGCATCCCAGGGATGTTGGCCTGTCCTGGTGGGCCAGGGCCTCAGCTGACCGGCATTCCCTGCTTTGTTGTAGCTGGTCCACATCTTTGCTCATGAGCCTGCCCACTTTCCCCCAATCGAGGCCCTCTTCCTGCTCGTCACCTCCGTCACACTCACCCTCTTCCACCAAGGTAGGTCCTGACCAGGGTCTCTGCTGCTGCCGCCACTGCCACTGCCTCTGCTTCCCCAACTGGGGAGCCAAAGCTGCCCACTCTGTTCTCCTCACTCCCCTGAGTTGCACCTGGGACTTGATGGGAAACTAACGGGATCAAGCACAGCACAATTGTCACCTTACAGATAGTGGACAAGAGAGTGAATGATGTCTTCTACTGGCCTGCTGGACTCAGGGCCAGTCTGGATGTGGGGGCAGATGGGGCTGGAAGCTCTGAGGGACTTGGGGCACCAGGCTGACTCCATTTCCTTTGGGATAGAATGAAAAGTAGAGAGAGCGTGGCTTCGAAGTCAGATAGACCTAGATTCTAAGCTCATCACCACCAACTAGTTGTGTGACCTTGGGCAAGTCACTTACCTTTTCAGAGCCTTCATTCCCATATCTGTGAAATGGAGATTTTCAGATACTCGATAGGATTGTTACAGGTATTAAAGTAGCATCTTTTGGGCCCCTGGCTTGGGGTTTTTGCACACGATGTACTCAGTGATTGCTGGTTCCTTTCCCTACATTGAGACTTATTCCTTTCTAGGCCAAAATCCTTTGGTTGTGGTCCCAGTGCCTCATTCACTGCGGCCCTCTGCCTGAGAGAAGTTGGGAGCAGGGGGCTCCAGGCTTCCCCTGCTGCCTAACCCAGGCTTCTCACTCAGAAAGGAAACAGTGTTGTTCCTCCAGCCTCCTGAGTTTTGCCTGGATTTGTGGTCACAGGTTTGAGGCTCACCAGGAGTCTCAGCTGGAGCTAGAGCACTCTCTGCTTCTGTCCTCGGTGTCTGGTCCCATGATGCTGGCCTCTGCTCTGGTGGGCCATGGGTAGTTTCCAAAGTGGGGAGAAACCTGAGCCAGAAACCCGGATGTGGTCATCCTCAGCGCCACCTCTCCCCCTCCTCGTATCCAGCTGGGGACAGGTCGTGGTGGTCCTTCAGCCTGCCCACTTCTCCCCACCCTCTATGGCCACTGCTCCAGTGTACGGTGCCATCTGGATCAGCTCAGCAATCTTCTAACTGGTTTCCCTGACATCTGCCCTTCTCCAATTCATTCTGCACCATGCAGCTGTAATATTTTTTATAAGACACAAATCTGAGCATTTTCCCTCCCTGGCTTAAAGCCCTTCTGTTGCTCCCCATCACTGTGGGGTCATCGTCCCACTGCCCTCCACATGATATAGCTCCTGCCTACTTCTCAACGTCCATTCCTGAATGGCTCCAGCAGTTCAGCCATCCTGATTTTTCCTCACTGTGTCCTGTTTGATCCCTATGCCTTGCTCCTCTGCCTGGATTGCCCTGTGCCCTTTACTGGGTGAGCTCTCGCCCCTCCCTGCCTTACCCATGCATCAGTCCTCGGAAGCTCCTCTGAGGCAGAGCTGGGTGCTTCTGACCTTGTGCCAAAACTGCATCGGGCATGCACTGCTGATACAGCACTGATCACACTCAGTAAGCAGCTCCCATGTCTGTCTCTCTCCCTGGACTAAGCTCCTCAAGGGCAGGCTTGGCTCTCTTCCCTCTGCGTCCGTCAGAACAAGGCCAGCATAGAGTAGGCACCAGACGCTGTTGAAGAAAGGAGGACGAGGGCTCCTTGCCCTTGGAGCCTTTCTTCCTCACTGTCCGGCCCACCTCTAGCAGGGTGGCTGCTGAACGCCAGACCTGCCGTCTGCAGGGCGACCCAGGCATGGGGCACACCGGGCTTCGTTTTCCAAGACTTGAGTAACTTGGGGCGCAGATGTGGAAGGGACGTGCTTTATCAGTGGCTCCTCACAGCCCAAAGGAAGCAGGGGAGAGATTATTATCAACTTGACAGTCGGGGAAACCGAGCGTCTGTGGCTTGCGCAAGATCACACAGCTGCTTAGTGGTGTCTCAGGCAGGGGTTCCCGCAGCACCTCCTCCTGAGAGTGGAGCGGCGGGCGGGACCTCCAGGCGCACGCCTCGTCCGTGCCGCAGGTGTCCTCAGAACTGGAAGCAGAGTAGTGTCCAACATCCTGTCCGTTGGGCTTGTTGGTTGTCTTACAGGACAGGATGGTCCCCTCACCTGCTATGCTGTCCCAGCCTTGCCGTACTTTCCTCGGGCTCTGCCCTCCCACCACACCGTGGGGTGACTGGTTTCCCTCTTTCCTCGTGCGTCCAGATGGTGGGAGCTGGTGGTCAGCCCTGAGCCTGGCTCTCTGCTGGGTCTGTGTCCATGTGGAGGGGCTTTGTGGGTGAGGTTCTCATTTTTGGCCTCATGATGCAGTTCCCTCCCCTAGGCCTTGCAGTGGCTTGCCTGGCCATCCCCACAGCATATGGGGCACTGCAGTACCCAAGAAGGAGTCTTCTGGTTTAAGAGAACCCAACAGATTCCTTTCTTTGGCTAAACCAAGAGCCCTAAGGCCATGGAAGGGAGGGGGCGCCTGCTCAGACCATGATACACGGCCCTTTCCAGGGCCTTCAGCCAGGCCTCCAAAGGCAGTACCAAGGACCGACCTCCCACCAGCCCTGCCCTCCTCTTTGATGGCTAGTGATGGGGAGGTATGTGCTAGGAAGCAGTGTAGGGCCACTGCAGCGTGCCAGAGGCCACAGCAAGAGTCTGGGGGCTGTTTGTCCAGCTACATGGTGGCCAGCGTTGCTCGAGCATCGCAGGGTCACTTGGGGACTGACCTGAGGAGGAGCGGGGAATAGGTGGAAGGCCCCTCGGGAGGGAGCTGGGGCAGACCGTCCTTCACTTTGCCGTCTCTTTCTGTTGGGCTTCTCCCAGTTCATGGTTTTTGTATGTTTTGTTTCTTTATCTTGCTTCCTGCTGCTCATGTGCCCCCACGCTGTCTCCCTGCAGGCTCTCAGTCCCACATAACTATATGAGGTTGAGTTGCTGTTTGTATAATTTTTTCTTAAGTTCCATCTTTATTATATTTTAGGGCCCAGGGATCATCCTGATATTGTTGATTCATTTATGCAACTCCTGGCACAGGTGTGTTTTAGTTTTATTCATTCACGTTCTGTTCTCTCTCTTTCTCTTTCTCTTATGTTGAAATTCAATTTAAGCCTATTTTTAGCTTTCTGTTGACAAATTTTTTTTTTCTGTTCAGTTGAATAGAGTTTCTTCATCTGTTTCCGTGGAAGTTGACAACCCAACATCCTCCTTTAGTGCCCCTTTGCCTCAACTAGCTCAGTCCTCCACAGAGACCAGGGAGAGGCTGATCCCGAAGGGAGGGAGCTGGGCTGGCCTGGCGGGTGGGGAAGGGAGGGGGTGGTAACTGTGCCCAGCAGCTCCTGTGGGGCTGGGGTGGCCGAGGAGTTCAGGGGCAGGACCGGAGTTGAAGGGCCTGGGGTTCATTGTCCCCGTGCTCCTGCCGGGAACTGCCTGCCTCAGTGCCCCCAGCCTGCTCTCGAGAGGTAGGCTGGGAGGAGCTCCAAGGGAGGGGCCGAGCTGAATGTGCTGCGGTGGAGCCCAGAGCTTGGCTGTCGCTGGGCTGTCAGACAGATCCTGCTGCTGCTGGGAGGTGGGGTGCTGGCTTCATTGTGAGATGTGTCTGGTGTGTAAGTGTGTCAGACCTTACTTGTATGTTTTGAGTTTGGTTTGGGAAGGGAGCAGAAATCACGTGGCTGCCGTAAGTAGTACGTGTATTGTGTTGAGTGTCGGGATAAATGTGTAGTTGAAGTGCGGGCCTGGGCATTGTTGCGTGTTGTGTGTTGATGTGCGTTAGGCATTGATGGAGTTTGAATATGGATGCGTGTTGGAGGCGTGTGTGTTGGGCTGTGGGAGTGCGTGTTATGGAGGATTAGGCGTAAGTACGGTAGTGGTGTGTCTGTATTAGGGGTTGTATGTTTGAGAAGATATATGTGTCGGGCTGTGGGAATGTGGGGTTAGTATGATGGGGGGTTCTGTGTGTCAGAAAGTTCCTGTGAGTTGGGGGTTCCCATGGGTTGTGGTAAATGATGTGTTTCTTTGCTTAATCACTGCACAAATATATTTTGAGTGTTTAATACGTGCTTGGTAGTCTGCTAGGTGCTGAGAATATAACGGTGAGCAAAAGCAGCCACAGTTCTTACTCTCTTAGAACTTACAGTCTAGTGGAGGGGGCACAGGAGGAGTGGGAATGGGCGGTGTGTCCTGGGCCTGGGTGGACGTGTGTGAGGGTATCCATGAGGGTGCATCTTTGGGGTGAGGGCGTTTGAGTATGTATTTGTGCCTGTGCGTGGGGAGAGTGCACGTGCTGGGAAACCGGGTGGAAAGAGGGTGTGGGCGTGTGGACATGGTTTGGGGATGTGGGGGGGGTGGGATGTGAATATGTAGTGAGGGTGTGTAGCAAAATGTGGGAGAGTGGTGTGTACAAGGGATGTGAGAGAGGTGTGTGATAGAGGGTCAGTAGGGCGTTTCAAGTGAGGGTGCATGCGGGGCTGTGTGCACAAGAGTAAACATGGGGGAGTGGAAGGTATGTGAGGACTGAAGGGTTAGGGGTCGATGTGGTACGCATTGGGGGGCTACTGGGGAACAGCAGTGCTTGATGACTGTGGGAGCTGTGCAGAGCATCTCCTGTGACCTGAGGATGTACCAGTCATGCCCTGGTACCACTTGGGGTGGGCTCTCGGCCCCTATACTCTGTCCACTCCCCCTGACATGGCAGCCCTGGCTCCTGGGCTGGGTATAGAGGAGAAGGGCCTGGACACAGGGTATCCTGGGTGAAAGGCGGGGCTGTGGCTCCCAGGCTCCTGCCCTGCTTTTCCTCTTCCTAAGCTGGAGAGTGTCTGAGGAATGCAGGCGGGACGTAGGAGGGGGGCTCTTAGACTGGGCTCCATGTCCAGCTGCCATCTCTTCTTCCTGCTGCCCTGTTAACAAATCCAGGGGGCCTCAACTGCCTCTGTGAATCAGAGTGAAGTCACTGCTGGCAACCTGGAGCCTGCAGGAGGTCTGGCCCTGATGGTGGGAGGTGGGGAGTGAGGTGTTTGATTAGGGGTGACTTGGGACCCAAACTTTTGCATTATGACTCCCAACCTCTCTCATATACCTGTGCGTTCATGTACACATACATGTACATAGCATCCCTTGGCTGCTCCCCTCCTGACCTACTGAGCTCTGGAGTGGTCTGGGTCCCCCAGAGACGGCTGGGGGGCTGGTGTTGACAGCCTCTACTTGCGGTGTGTGAACTTGGGGTCTGGGTGGCAGGTGAGTGGGGGGATGGTTCTTGGAGTCGGCTGGGGTGGGCTTACCAGCTCCACCTCCTGCAGGCTCTGAAGCGGAAGCCAGATTTGTTCCTGTGTGAACGATTGGATGTCAAAGCTGTGTTCCAGTGTGGTAAGTGGGGCCAGGTGGACAGGTGGGCCTGGGGCCCCTTCGGGAGGATCCTTGACACCCATCTGATCTGCCTCTGCCTCTCCCACAGCTGTGCTGGCCCTCAAGTTCCCCGAAGCACCTACTGTCAAGGCCTCCTGTGGCTTCTTTGTGAGTCCTGTGCTGACCCCTAACCCCCCACCACCCCTATGCCTAGCACACCCTGCCCAGGACTCTAGAGGGTAGGTGTGTGGTGTGCAGGTCTTGTCTCCAGGGGGACAGGAGAAAGAGCTGGGGCTGACGGGCCTCTCCATCCTCTGTAGACAGAGCTGCTGCCTCGGTGTGGGGAAGTAGAACCTGTGGGAAAGGTGGTACAGGAGGATGGCCGTATGCTGCTCATAGCAGTGCTGGAGGTGAGATGGAGCCAGGTGTGGGGGGTTTGATGGGGGTTGGGTGGCCCTCACTGTTGGGGCAGCTGCCTTCCTGGGGAGCTTGAGCCTTGGTTCCCTAAGCTCTTGTTTCTCTGTCAAGTCAGTGGCTGGAAGTTGTTGGGTTTCTGTGAGGATCAGCTGGCTCTTGAAAAGCAGCGCTCACCTGTCATATGCACTTTGGCTGAGGAACTGTCCGGGAGTGGGTGGGTGTGGCTAGGCACCTTGCTGCAGAAGGGGCAAGGCCTTGGTGTGCTGAGAACCCGTCTCCCTCAGGCCATTGGGGGCCAGGCCTCCCGCAGCCTCATGGACTGCTTTGCCGACATCCTATTTGCTCTGAACAAACACTGCTTCAGCCTCCTGAGCGTGTGGATCAAGGAGGCACTTCAGTCACCTGGTTTTCCCTCTGCCCGCCTCAGCCCTGAACAGAAGGACACCTTCAGCCAACAGATCCTTCGGTGAGCAGAGCTGGCAGGGCCTGGGCTTGGGTCAGGGGGCAGAGGAGGCGTGGTGGATGCTACTAACTTGCTCTCCCTTCTCTTCTTCAGCGAGCGAGTAAACAAGAGGCGGGTGAAGGAGATGGTGAAAGAGTTCACACTGCTGTGCCGGGGGCTACATGGCACAGATTACACAGCTGACTACTGAGGGGCGCCCCCGTCCCACCCACACCTCCTCCTCACCCCTTCCTATCCCCAAAGAGTAAACTTGAACCTTCACTGCACTGCTGTCTCTGCTTCCTTTCCACTGCCACCACCGCCTAACTGGGCGACCTCAGAAGACCTGGGGGAAGGATGGGAGGATGCTTGGACCTAGGCCTTGGTAGGGTGTGGTGGGGCCAACCTCTCGCTCCTGGGGTGGAAGGGGCACTGCTATAGCCAAGCCGCCTAGGCTGGAGCCATTCCAGATACTGCAGATGCCCTTGGGGTAGGTGGGGACTGCAGTAGTGTCAGCAACGCCCCCCCATTAAATTAGTCCCAGCGTTTATGCATGCATACATTTACTTAATCAACAGTGCTGAGTACTAGGCCCCTAATTCTGCCATGCCTTGTTCTGTCTGAACAAAAGCTGATCTAGTCCATAGCTACCATGCTAACTAAGCTGGGAGAATGGGACCAATGAGGAAGGCTGCATGAAGGAAGTTTCATTTCTGAAGGGAACGGGAGGCTTCCTAGGTAGAGGACTTGGGGCCTTGGGCTGGCAGTGAGGTGAGGCTGGGCTCATTTGGGAGGGAAGAAATGGAGAGTGGCTTTGAATTCCAGGGTGTGTTTCTTGTGTGGGGTTATTGAGGCACCCAGACTTGCACTTGGTTGAGAAGAGGTATAGAAAGCGGGGCTGAGTATGTGGGGGAGGAGATATAGTGGACCCCAGAGGAAGAGGAAGGCAGGCCCTAGTGTTGTCTGCAAACCCATAGCTCCCCAACTCTGTGGTACCTGACCAGCACGTGATGGTCAGGGTTTGGTCAGGACCAAGGACAGCTCCCGGCCTGCTGTTGCTCTCCTCCCTTAGCAGGGTTCCCTCCCTTTCTGTCTCAGCCATAGTTCCACCCTGGCTGCCTCTCAGGCACCCCAGCCATCCCCTCAGTAAGATCGCAAGAGCAGGATTGGGTTCTCCTGACTCCCAGCCCTAAGCCATGAGTCTCCTTGGAAGTGTTAGGAGAACTGGTTACTCCCACGATTGTCTCACTTTTTCTCCTGTTCTTTTCCCAACCTCTGCGCAAATTCTGTGTCCTCCATTCTTCATCATTCAATCTCTTCCCACACCAGCCAGCATCAGCCCCCCTTTCATGTCATCCCCTGAGATCACTCTGTCCCCTTTCCCTTACCCCTCCTCCATCCCATTCTCACCTTACTCTTGATTTTTCACTTCTGGAGTATGTAGAGATGTTTCACATACTTTCTGTCCTTTTCTCCTACGACATAGCACCCGAGTGTCTTCCTCCCTGCTGCCATGATCCAATGTAGCATATATAACCTGGGAGAATGAGGGGTCTAAGGAACAGCTTCTGAAATCAGACCTGGGTACAGATGGTGCCACTGATTTGCTGTATCTTATTAGGCAGTTAGCCTCTTTGAGCCTCCGTTTCCTCATCTGCAAAATGCGACAGCTCTTACTCCAAAGACTGAACTCTGTAGTACCTGGTGAACAATTAGTGCTCAGTGTTTGCTTGATTGAGACTGCCGTGAGGATAGTAGTGGATTCTTCCAGTACATGTGCTATGCAAAGGACTACTTTATGAAGTTTTATGTCTAAATTAATTTGCCCCAGCAATCCTATTAGAAGTACTATTGTTACAAGTCCCATTCTGCAGATGAGGAAACAGCCATTAAAGACGTTGAGTAACTAAGAGCCTCAGTCATTAGTAAGGGGCAGAGCGCAATATTGAAACCCAGGCAGTTTGGTACCTAATTTAAAAATTATGCAATGCCTAATTATCTATCACCTCCCAGCTGAGAGTGCAGGGGAAGTGCTTAACAGTGTAGGCGGATAGGAACTGCTCAAACTGGAGTAGTTATTTTCAGGGAGTCGGTGTCTCTGAGGGCGCTTGGCGGCTGAACCGGAAGACCAGCGCCCGGAGAGGTGGGCCAGGAGAACTGCAACACCCACAAGGCTCCGCGCCTCCTCTGAGCCACTTCCGATTGGCTTCGGGCTGGGAGGCCGACTATTGGTTCTGTGTGGGCTGGAGGGCGGGAGCCGTGCTGATTTTTAGATGGGTGAAGTTGTCATCAGCCCCGCCTCAAGCACCCGGAAGTAATCTCCCTGGGAGGCCCACGTGTAGCGGAGAAACGGGAGTTCGGATGGGTCGGGTCCTGGCCCAACGGCTGCGGGCTGACTGACTCCCCCTCGACACCACTCCCTCCGCCCCACTCCCTCCCCCCACCCCCTCCCCCGCCCGCCCACCAAGCGGCACTATGAGGGCCGTTTTTGAGAAGGCGGGGCCTGAAGCTAATTGAGGGAGGTCCCCGCTGCCTCCCGCTATGGAGTCTACATTCAGCAGCCCCGCGGAGGCGGCGCTGCAGCTAGAGGCGGGCGCTGCCGGGCTGCGCACTCCTCTTGGGGACCTGGACCGAGTGTATGAGCTGGAGCGAGTCGTTGGATTTGTCCGTGACCTGGGGTGTCAACGGGTGAGGAGCGGATGGGTCGCCCAGAGGATCGGGATCTTGGGTGATTTTGTGAGGATGGGAATGAGGGAAGATGCTTCTCTGGGAGGAGGGACTTTGAAGGTTAGGCAGGGACTCCCGGAATGTTTCCCTTGAAGAGGAGAGGCTGTTCCTGACTCCATGGTTTATGCTTACAGGTGGCCTTGCAGTTCCCTGATCAGCTATTGGGAGATGCTGGGGCCGTGGCTGCACGACTGGAAGAGGCCACAGGGTCGAAGGTGTTCATTCTGGGAGACACAGCCTATGGCAGGTGTGAACTTGGAGCTTGCCGATAGAGGGTGGGGTAGGTCTAGGGATCCAGGGCTCATGGCATTTCCCCTCTATGACAGTGTCTGACCCCGATGGTCGCATTTCTCCCTGATGGTGATGTTTCCTCTCCTGATACTAGCTCTTCTCAGTGACGGTGTCTTCTTTTCATAACGTCATATTCTTCATTGACCACATTTTCCATTGATGACGGCAACGCTTTTCTCGATGAGAACCCCTCTCACTAATGGTGTCTCCTCTGCAGCTGCTGTGTGGATGTACTGGGTGCTGAGCAAGCTGGAGCTCAGGCCCTTGTACATTTTGGCCCTGCCTGCTTAAGCCCTCCTGCCCGCCCACTGCCCATTGCCTTCGTCCTTGGTCAGCGATCTGTGGCCTTGGAGCTCTGCGCTAAGGCCTTCGAGGCCCAGAACCCAGACCCCACAGCGCCTGTGGTGCTGCTGAGTGAGCCGGCCTGTGCCCACGCCCTGGGTGAGGGTTTTGCCTTTGCATGCAGGAAGGGTGGGCTGACCAGTTTGTGCCTTAATTTCTCCATGTCAGTACACTCCCATGGAGTTCTTAATATGGGTTTGACCCCAGCCTCTGCTTTTGGTTCCCATTCAGTCTCCTGGGGATGAGGGGGATCCTGCTTTACCAGACCCCAACCCTGACACCACCTCCTTCTTCCAGAGGCCTTGGCCACCCTTCTGCGCCCACGGTACCTGGACCTGCTTGTCTCCAGCCCAGCTCTTCCCCTGCCAGTGGGCTCCCTCAATCCAGATCCTGAGCCCCTGGAGCGTTTTGGGCGCCGCTTCCCCCTGGCTCCAGGGAGGTGTTTGGAAGAGTATGGTGCCTTCTATGTGGGGGGCTCTGAGGCCATCTCTGACCCTGATCTTGACCCAGACCTGAGCCGACTGCTCTTGGGCTGGGCACCAGGGCGGCCCTTCTCCTCCTGCTGCCCAGACACAGGGCGGACTCAGGATGAAGGTGCCCGGGCTTGGCGGCTAAGAGCACGTAGACACTATCTGGTAGAGAGGGCCAGAGATGCCCGTGTGGTGGGGCTGCTGGCGGGCACGTTGGGTGTGGCCCGACACCGTGAGGCACTGGCACACTTGCGGAACCTGACACAGGCTGCTGGCAAGCGTAGCTACGTGTTGGCCCTGGGGCGACCCACGCCTGCCAAGCTTGCCAACTTCCCTGAGGTGGATGTCTTTGTGCTGTTGGCCTGTCCTCTGGGTGCCCTAGCCACCCAGCCTTCTGGAAGCTTCTTCCGGCCTGTATTGGCACCGTGTGAGCTGGAGGCTGCCTGCAACCCTGCATGGCCACCTCCAGGCCTGGCTCCCCACCTCACACATTACGCGGACTTACTGCCTGGTGAGTGGTGGGGGCACTGCCTAGGCTAAAAATGCTTGGGGCGGGGCTTCCCTGGTGGCGCAGTGGTTGAGAGTCCGCCTGCCGGTGCGGGGGATGCGGGTTCGTGCCCCAGTTTGGGAGGATCCCACATGCCGCAGAGCGGCTGGGCCCGTGAGCCATGGCCGCTGAGCCTGCGCGTCCGGAGCCTGTGCTCCGCGGCGGGAGAGGCCGCGGCAGTGGGAGGCCCGCATACCGCAAAAAAAAAAAAAAATAGTTGGGGGGCAGGATGGATCCGCTTTCTCCCTCCCTCCCTTCCAGGCTCTCCCTTCCACGTGCCCCTCCCTCCACCTGACTCGGAGCTGTGGGACACCCCAGATGTGTCACTCATTACTGGGGACCTCCGACCCCCACCTGCCTGGAAGCCATCAACTGATCCTGGATGCTCAGCCCTAACCCCGAGGCCCCAGCTGGAGCTGGCTGAGAGCAGCCCTGCAGGTGAGTGTGGCAAATCTCCACTCCCATCTGAATTCTCCCCCTATGTTCAGGCCACTCAGCCTCAATCCCCTCCCTCTGCAGCCTCATTCCTTAGTTCCCGGAGCTGGCAGGGACTGCAACCCTGCCTGGGTCAGACGCCGGTGACGGCAGCTGTGACCGGAAGACGAGGGATTGCCATCGCCTACGAGGATGAGGGAAGCAGCTGATACCATGTGGGGCCAGAGCCACAGGTGGACTTGAAGACCTTTAGTGCTCCCTGCACCAACCCCACTCTTCTGCCAGGATCCTTGAAGGAGCCTGTCACTGAGGCAGCCCCTCACTGGGGATAGGATTCAGCTCTTCCTGTCCTGTCCTGGCGCTGGCACAAGGCTTAGCACATATTGGCTTGGTAAATATCTGTTGTTTGACTGATGCGGAAACAGCTTTGGGTCTTCCCTGAAGCCTTCTGGGCCATCTGTTCTCCTGGGAACAACAGCACAAGACAGTTGAGGGTCTGCCTTTGTTAAAGGCAGGTGCTAAATGGTTTAGACCATGGTTTCTCAATCTTGGCACTATTGACACTTTGGGCCAGATAATTATTTGTTGTGAGGGGCTGTCCTGGGCATTGTAGGATATTTAGCATCATCTCTGGTTTCTGCCCAGTAGGTTCCGGTAGCACGCCCCTCCCCAGTTGTGATGACCAGAAATGTCTCCAGATGTTGGCAAATGTCCCCTATGGGGGCAAAAGCGTCCCCAGTTGAGAACCACTGGTCTGCACCTATGCTGTCCAATACAGTGGCCACATGTGGCTGTTCAAACATAAATTTGAATTAAGTAAGATTAAAAACTCAGTTTCTCAATCACACTAATCACATTTCAGTGCTCTGAGAGCCACATGAGAGGACAGTGCAGCTATAAGACATTTCCATCATTGCAAAAAGTTCTGTCGGGCAGTGCTGGTCTACACTGACTCCAATTAGTTTCTCAGGGAGATCACAGAAATTTGAATAAACCAGATAATTTTTCTCCTTGTTTCTTTTTATTCATCAAATACCGCAGGTCCTGCACAGGTCCTGTGGGTTGAGATCTGAATTGTATTTGACTGAATTCCTGTCCTCACAGTGTGTCTGGGAAGAGAGGCAGTTAAACAGGCAATTGGTGAAGCAATATTCTTTATGAGTAGGGAAGCCCCCAGGGGCAGCTGGAGCCCAGAAGAGGCTTCTCAGAGGGAGTGTTACCTAAGCTGGATCGCTTGGAGGGGGGAAAAAAAAATCAGAAGTGAGGTGAAAAAGACATTTGGGCAAAGGGTACACCATGCTAAAACAGGCGTAAACCAGCATTGTGGGTGCTTCAAGCAAAGTGGAGTTGCTGGACCGTAAAGGTTCAGAGGGGTGAAATGAAATGACTCACCTCTTAATTCCCCACATTTGCCGAGAATCTCGGCATATTGGCGTTGTCCAGCGTGTTGAAGAAGCAGGTGAACAGGGAGATGTGATTTCTGCCCTCAGGGATTGCCCAGTCTTCTAGTAGAGGCAGTTCTGTAAACCGACCATGGTAACTGGGACAAGATGGGCACCAATCATGTATTCTACAGATATGTATTGAGCACCCACTGTGTGCCAGGCACTGGAGATCCAGCAGTGAGCTCAGGAATCCTTTCATGGTGCTTACATTCTCGTGGTGGGGGCGATAGACACAGAACACTTAGTATGCAGAATGGTGATAAGGGCTATGGTAAAGCTGGGAAGGAGTGCAAGAGAAGGGGCTGCAGTATTAAACAGGATGGTCAGAGAAGGCCTTTTGAAGGTGAGCAAAGGCTGAAAGAAGTTAGGAATGAACCACGCGGATAATTTGGAGAAGCAGAGGGAACAAGTGCAAGTGCAACGCGTTGAGGGTGTGACCGGTGTGTTCAAGGAACAGCCAGGAGGCCAGTGCAGTCAGAGGAGGGAGTTAGTGGGGAAGTATTAGGAGATGAAGTCGGGTAAGAGGCATGGGGAGGCGCAACAGTAGAGGCCTAGTAGGCCATTTTAAGGACTATGGCTTTTATTCCGAGGGAAATGGGGGCCTCCGAGGTATTTCAAAGAGAGTGACATGATCTTGCTTTCATAATGATCGCCAGGGCGGCGGGGGAGCCCAGAGCGGGCGCACTCCCCTGCCTCTGGTTAGGGAACCCTTCCTGGGGGAATGGTATCCCAAGACCAGTAAGTGTTGGCTGGGCCATGGGGTGAGCACGAAGAAGCGTGCTTCAGGCAAAGGAAACAGCATGAGCTCAGTAAGGGACGGAGCGGACACCCTCGCGGAACTGGGTGGGACGGTCGTGGGGAGGCCTGCGAAATCAGCACTGGCTTGGAGACTAAGCTAGGGCGGCGGCGAGCAGGAAAGCAGGGCTGGTGGCCGGAGCAGGACGGAGTGTCGGGGCGCAGAAGGAGCGAGCTTGGTCGGACGCGAGACTGACCGGCCAGGCAAGGAGTCGAGGTACTGAGTAAGAAGGGCATCCGAGGCCCTCAGGCGTGCGAGACTACAACCACCACAATCCTCTGCGTCGCACTTCCGGCATCACCAAGTTCTAGACCGGCGGCGCCGGGGCGCCAGGCCTGGCGTGTGGTCACGTGGCGCCGGCGCGTCACGTGGGTGAGTCAGGTGACACTGCGGGGCGGACGGCGGACGCCGGGACGAGGTTTGAGCTCCGGCCCCCCACCCCGCCCCCGACCCGAGACCCGCCGTCGTTGCCGCCATGACTGGGCTAGTGCTGCTCTACTCCGGGGTCTTCGTGGCCTTCTGGGCCTGCCTGCTCGTCGTGGGTGAGGCCGGGCCCTGGCGGGCGGGGCCGGCATCGGGCCGAGCTAGCCCGACTGGAGCCCAGCGGGGAAGCGGAGGCTTGGGAATACTGGGCCCCGGCGCGGGGAGGAGACCCGTATCTCCAGCTGCTTGGGGAGGGGCGCGGGCGGGGCTCGCTGGGGACCGCGAGCGCAGCCCTTGTCCGTTTCTGTCACTGCCGCCCCCTTCCCTCGCTCCCTGCTGTCGTCCCTCTCTTGCTCTTGACCGGCCTGCTTGGGTCACGAGCCGGCTGCTCCAGTTCCTCTTTTCCCGGTAGTCTTGCTCTCCCCCCACACGCACAGCGTGTTGGGTAAACAGCGGCTCGGATTGGGCTGGCTGCATCTGGTGGGGCCTGGCCAGAGCTCTTGCTCCCTCCCCTCCTCCAGGGTATTCAGGCCTGCCGGTGGCTCCTCTTGACGGCTCTGGGTCAGGGAGGTGGTGTCACAGAGGGGATATGTTCCTGAAGGAGTGGCAGAAAATGGAGGTCTGAGTAGAGGCATTTGTATAGGCAGCTGTGCTTTTGCGTGGGGCCAGCCAGAGGACTCTCCCTTGACTTAGGTGTAGGCAGACCTTTTGGGAAGGTGGCCCATCAGCTGGGCAGTAACTTCTTGCCTAAGTTGTGGCGCTTCTCTCTAGAGAGCAGTCCCTAACCCCCGTTTTTCTCACTGCTGCAGGAATCTGCTACACCATTTTTGACTTGGGCTTCCGCTTTGATGTGGCATGGTAAGGGGGAGGTTTCCCCTAGGAGCTTCTTTGCAGCCTGCCCTCTCTGATCTGATCCCTACCGCACCCCACCCCCCAGCTGTCTGGGATGGGGACCTTTGGGAAACATGAAGTGTTTTGTCTCAGCATCGAGGACTGGGGGTGTTGGGGAGGGGGTGGATTTTGTGCCCACTTCTCCACCACGGCTGAATTGTCTTCCGCCGTCTACACACCAGGTTCCTGACGGAGACTTCCCCCTTCATGTGGTCAAACCTGGGAATTGGCCTAGCTATCTCTCTGTCTGTGGTTGGGGCAGCATGGTAAGTGTTGGGGTCATGGGTCAGGGGAGGGGCTGAATCATAGCACGTGGTGTTACTGGGTTCTTAGTCATCTTGGGGGCAATGACAGGATTGGGCTCTGCTCATTGGTTTCTTATCCGTCCACCAGGGGCATCTATATCACTGGCTCTTCCATCATTGGGGGAGGGGTGAAGGCCCCCAGGATTAAGACCAAGAACCTGGTCAGGTAAGTGTAGGACCCTTGTAAGGTTGTCAGAATCAGCTGCATTGGTAGCTGCCTGTGCGTTTGACCTGCCTGACAAGCGTCCTGCTGGGGTCGGATGTCAGTGGGGGAGAGGTGGCTGGAGACTCTTCAGGGAGGAAGGTTGGTTTCTTTCTCAACTCTTTCTCCTCTCCACCCCCTAATCCCCTGCTACCACTACCAGCATCATCTTCTGTGAGGCTGTGGCCATCTATGGCATCATCATGGCGATTGTCATTAGCAACATGGCTGAGGTATGGAGGACTAGGTGGAGTGGGCATCTATTCCAGTGTGTTTATATATTGCTTAGTGATGGTGGAGGAGGGGGAGTGGAGTAGGGGGTGATTTCTGACTATTTCTCTGCTTCCCTCAGCCTTTCAGTGCTACTGACCCCAAGGCCATTGGCCATCGAAACTACCATGCAGGTAGGTGGGTATGTGAAGGCAAAAAGTTGGGGCTTCACAGCTGCTTCCCCCTGCAGTGTGCACCCCAGCTTAGATTCTTCATTTTGATATTCTCTCACCTACTTTGGGCTGCTTTGTAGAGTTGGGGTGGTGGCTGGCCCCGTTATTCCATGTTGAATCCCTTGCCCTCATGTCTCCTTGTGTCTGGCTTGGCCTCAGTGTTCCCCTTCCGTCCCTCCAGGTTACTCCATGTTTGGGGCTGGCCTCACGGTGGGCCTGTCTAACCTCTTCTGTGGAGTGTGCGTGGGCATCGTGGGCAGTGGTGCCGCCCTGGCTGATGCACAGAACCCCAGCCTCTTTGTGAAGATTCTCATCGTGGAGATCTTTGGCAGTGCCATCGGCCTCTTTGGGGTCATCGTTGCGATCCTTCAGGTGCTGAATCCCCCTGGGAAGCCTCTATTCTTGTCCCCAACCCAGCCTCACGCTTCTGGAGGAGCCACAGTGCTTCCGTCTACACCTGTAACCATAAGAACCTCTTAAATAGTTTCTACCACTTAGTTCCCATCTTTTGGTTTTCCCCTTTTGAAGTTCTCCATTTATTTCTGTCTTCAATGTGGTATCACTGACAACTGTCTTTTTTTGTCTGTTGTGTCTATATACAAAAGATTTAGCTTCTCTTTGCTGTTCTGTTATTTTGTCTCTTCCTCGCTGTCTTTGTAGTCTAGACCAGGTTGGGATGCGTCTGTCTCAGTCCGTCTTGGTGTGTTTGACTGTGATGTCAGTAGGACAGCACATCGGAGGTGTGTGTGATTAAGGATCAGCCTGAGTGTCTGAGTGTGACTGTGGGCGCCTGACTGGGTTGACTTGGTGACTGGCACTGTCCATATGCCACTTCTCTCTGTCTTGTCTGTCCCACAGTTGAACTCTGTAGTTGTCTCTGTGTCCCTGTTCACTGTGTTTATCACAACATGTCCATCCTGGTCTAGTCATCCATCTGTTGTGGTCTGTCCATCCTGCCATGGGTCTGATCATCTGTCATTTGTCATTGTCTAATCTGTTTCTCTGTCCCTGACTGATTTCTCCTGTACTTCTTTTGCAGACCTCCAGAGTGAAGATGGGTGATTAGATGATCTGCGTGGGCGGGGCCGTGCCCCACTCGTATTTATTTGTGGTTTTCCCGGGACAGCTGGAGCTGTGCCCCTTAGTCTTTCAGGGGGCTTGGTGTTCAGAGCCCTCCCTGCACTCACTTCTGAGGCACTGCCTGGCTGGATCCGCAGTGTGGGGAGTGGGCTGCTGTTGACTGTGTGCAGCTTGGCACCCGTGTCCCACCTCCACCTCCAACCCATCTTCCCAGTGTTTGTGAAATAAACATGGTATTTGTCTGGGTCAGTGCTGCTTCTGTTGCCTTTCTTCGCCACCTCCTTTCACAGAGGAAGGGTAAACAGGCCTGTAGTTCTCAACTTCATGCCAGCTTCTTGCCGACTTTCCGACTCATATACACTGTCTCTGCTGTGGACAACGATGGCTCCTGGGTTGGAAGGAAAGTGTGCTGGGCTGAGGACTCTGTAGCTCTGAACATCTTTATTGAAGGGAAGGGGGGGGGTCTAGGTATATGGGCCCATGTGTTTGTGTGGGGAAGGGAGGTGTCCTAGTTCCATGCCTTCAGGGCTCTGGTCAGCCCACCCCAGTTAGCCACATCTGCTTACCTGGCTCTACCCTCAGGCATCCATCATCTCTACCCCTGGGGCCTTGGAACGCATTCATTTGCCTCTGCCCGTCCCAGCACCAGACCCTGCCGGTAACTACTTTGATCCCTTGGGGCCATGTCCAGCTCCTCCCACTCCTGTCCAACCTCCTGTTCCCTAGAAGCCCCTGCCACACACTTCTGTCTACGCCTTTCAGTGTCCTGCCCAGTTTTAACTAGCAGCCCCCTCCTCTGGCGGACCCTTAGTCATGCTCCCATCGATGAGCTGACAAATCCCTGACCTCCCTGCACGAGTTGGCCTAACTTCCAGGTGCCCTTCTTTGGCTGAGTTTGCGCTCCAACCCAGACCAGACCCCATTCCTCCGTAATGGGTTTTACCCATCCACACCCTCTCCGGTTCGGACCTCGAATCCATCCCGTTGGATGAGTCTGATTAATTTCTCCCGCCCCTCCCTGGTCCTCCGTCCCCTCGCTCCGTCGCGCTTAACCGCCGGCAGGGGCGGGCGTCGGAGGCGCGCGGCGGGTACGGGCGCGCTGGAGGCGGGGGGCTGCGGGGGCGCGCGCGCGGGCGCGCGGGCCGGGCCTGCCCCTCCGAGGCGCCGTAGCGCGGGAGGGAGGTGGCGGCGCTGTGGTCTCTCGGTCGGCGGGTCCGTGGGTCTGCCCGGCCGCCCGGCCCCGCCCTGCCCCCCGGGGCGGCTCGGCTCCATGGCCCGCGGCGGCGGCGGGAGGCGGTCCGGGGGCCGCTGGGGCCGCTGACCGGGGAGGCGGAAGGCGGCGGGGCCGGGCCATGGGGGACGGAGCCGTTCGCAGCCGCCGGAGCCCGGAATCCAGCCGGAGCCGGAGCGGCGCCCCCTGCTGAGCCCCGAGAGCCGGGTGAGAGGGGGTCGCGCGCGGCCCCCAGTCCGGGGCCCCGAGATTCTAGACCCGGCCCCGCGAGGGTGCCCCGAGCGCGGCCCGGAGATCCCCGCCCAGGACCCGGTGAGAGTCGCTAGCGGCCGGACCCCGGCCTGGCGTCACCCCACCCTACCCCCATCCCTCGAGTCTCCTCGCCCCCCACGGGCTCCTCTGCCCGCTCCCAGCCAGCCTCCCTTATTGTCCTCGCTCACCCTGGCCTTGTGGCGTGGGGAGGCGCTCCTCGCTCCCCTTTCCTCGGCCCCTACCCCACATCCTCTCCTCCAAGCCCCCTCCCCGCCAGGCTCCACACCCACCCTGTCTTCGCTGCCTCCGGGTCTCGGGGTGCCACGTGTTCAGGCCACTGAGCCTTACAGCCCCGCCCAAACGCACCTCGCAGCCTGGCAGCCTGACCCAGAACCCCTGCTCCGGAGGGAGGGGTGGGAGTATTTGCACGTGGGTCCGGGTGTTGTGAACTGCCCCGGGAGCCCGTCTGTGTGACTCTGTAAGTCCAGGAGCAGCGGCTTTGTGAGTGCGTGACTCGTTGTGTTGCTGTTACTGTCACCCAGGCGTGTCTGTGACTCTATATGTAGTTCTGTGTGTCTCTGAGTGCAGGTGACTGTAGCTGGGACTGCGGGTGTCTGTGTGGTTGTGCGATGCTGTGTATCTGAGTGAGACTCACCCTGCTCTCTGAAGCACTGCCAGGAGTGCCCCCCAGAAGTGTTGCTGCTGTGTCGGACCCACAGTTAGAGCCATGGCCCAGGCAAGACCCTCTCCTAACATGCTGTCTCCAGGGCCCAAGCGTTCCCCTTTCTGGGCATCAGAACCAGCAGTGCTGGGCAGGCCCCAGAGAGTTCATCCCAATCCTTGAGGTCTTATGGGAGGTGTGTCTGATGCCCCACTCTGTATTTTGACCTCTTGCTCCAGAGGGAAGGTATCCCATAAACATCTTGTTCAGATTTGGGCCACCTGGATGCTGAGGGCCACTTCGCAGCCTGGTCCCAGATGGCCTGGCTTGCTTGCCACTGGAACATGTCCAACCAAACCACTGTCCCCCATGTTCCCCAGAGGACTAAATGAAGTCTTGAGTACAAAGTGCTCTTGCATGGTAAGTACTCAGTAAGTGGTCTCTCTCCCCCAGACCAGGAGTCCTGGGTTGAGGATGCTGGCCTGTGGGGCGTTTGTTCTCTGGGGCACAGAGAACACATGTGGGTCTATACGTAAACGTGTTTCCTTGTTCAGGTATGAGCCAGCGTGAACTAGAGGTCACATGTCCACGTGCTTGGGAATCCATAGGGTGTGTGTGAAGTCGGGCAATAAGGGCACGTACCTGAGTGTGAGGGTGGGTGAGGCTGTGCTTATGAGTGTCAATGAGGATGAGGAAGGAAGGCATTGTTTGAAGATGTGGGAGTAGTGAGTTGCCCGGGACTGTGTGTATTTGCAGGTAGAATGTAAGTCGAAGGGTGTGAGCAGGTAAGCGTGAGGATGCGGGTCTAAGAATGTGAGCGGTGCGCAGGAGGTGGGTGGGTGGCCTAGCCCCTCCGGCCCTGACCTCCTGGGTCTGTTTCTCTCCTACCCCTGCTCAGGCCAGCAGCCGGATGCCCGGGCCCATTGGGTGGGCCGGTGGCCGCCTGCGGGATGAGCAGACTGCTCGGGGGGACGCTGGAGCGCGTCTGCAAGGCCGTGCTCTTACTCTGCCTGCTACACTTTCTCGTGGCCGTCATCCTCTACTTTGACGTCTACGCCCAGCACTTGGCCTTCTTCAGCCGCTTCAGTGCACGAGGCCCCGCCCATGCCCTCCACCCAGCTGCCAGCAGCAGCACCAACTGCTCTCGGCCCAACGCCACTGCCCCCAGCTCCGGGCTCCCCGAGGCTCCCAGCGCCCGGCCAGGCCCCACGGCTCCTGTCCTGCCACCCTGTCCTGACTCGCCGCCTGGTCTTGGTGAGCCTACAGGGTGGGGCTTGCCTCTAGGGGTGGGCAGGGGACTGGGGGAGTGGAGTCTTGACCCACGGGAGTGCCAAGGGTCTGGGTGTGTTGTCAGAGGGCTGTTCCTGGGGTTCCCTTGCCCACCCCAGGCGGAGGGAGAGGGCTGGTGTTCCTGGGTTCTGATGAAGGCCTGATTCCTGCCACCGTCCTGCCTGCAGTGGGCCGACTGCTGATTGAGTTCACCTCACCCATGCCCCTGGAGCGGGTGCAGAGGGAAAACCCAGGCGTGCTCCTGGGCGGCCGCTATACACCGCCCGACTGCACGCCAGCCCAGACGGTGGCGGTCATCATCCCCTTCCGACACCGGGAGCACCACCTACGCTACTGGCTCCACTATCTGCACCCCATCCTCAGGCGACAGCGGCTGCGCTATGGCATCTATGTCATCAACCAGGTGTGTTGCCTGCGGCCCCCAGGCTGGCCACCAGCCACCAGGGAACCTATGAGCACCCGTGGGTGAAGGGCCCACATGCCTGCTGGTGGAGCCACAGGGTTGGGGGCATTCGTGGCTGCTTGTCTGCCAGTGGTGGTGCGGACATGTGTACGTGCATGTGGGGGCACGTGTATGTCATTGCGTGTGTAGGCAGGTTTGTATGTGCATTCAGGGGAGTGCACATGTGTTAATGGTGGTGTGCACACTGCCAGGTGTGTGCGTGGCCTCGATAGGGCATGAGCGCCATTGTCCACCCGTGATAGGCCCCATCCATGGGGGTGGCGGCTTAGGGTATGCTGGTTATGAGATATGGAGGGCCCCGAGCAGAGGGAGAGTTAGACCTGAAAGAGGGATCAAGTCTGCCTTAGGGCCAAGTGCTGAGCACAGCTGAGATCCAGGAATTCAGCTCAGGCTCTGAGCCCTGCCACGGGCCTGGCTGGGGCTGGCTTCCGGAACCTGGAGAGGATCTGATAGAGGCCCTCCTCCCCACAGAGAACTCCCAGACTTGAACTTGGATCCCTTTAGACTCCAGGACAGTGGTGTGTGACTGGAGTTGGAACAGGGGGCAGTGGGACCACCAAAGGGCCTGGTCCAGCCCTGGGGTGGGAAAGCGACGATTGAGATGAGTCTTGAGGAATGATCAGGCATCAGCTGGCGGAGGGACTGGAGGAGGCAAGCATTTTATGTAGAGGGACCTGGAGGCCCCAGGCCCCAACGAGAGAACTGGTCTCATGTGTTTGGGAACTGTCCACTGAGGGGTGGGGTCCAACATGTAGGGTGGGTAACAGAGATGAGGTTGGAAGAGCTAGTGGAGGCCAAATCCAGAAGGGTCTTAGGAGGCATCTTAAGCAGTTGGATTCTGGCCTGAAAGTGATGGGGCACCATTGTGAGGTTTTAATGAGGGAGTAATGTGTATGTGTGCTTATTAAAAAGATTGCTCTGATTGCTTGTGGACAGTGGGTTGGAAGGGGAGCCTGGAGGCAGGCTTCAGGAAGGAGGTGGTGAATGTGCATACGAGTCGGGCAGGAGTCGTGCGGGTGAGGGGAGAGATGTGACACAAGTGGCAGAGAGTAAGGAAAGGGAGATGCCGGGACATCTCGAGGGTTTCTGTCTTGACTGTTGGCAGTGTGGATGCCTGCGCCTCTGAATGAGATGGGAACATAGGATCTAGGCCAGGTCTGGGGGAGAGTGCAACTCTGAATTCTTTTTTGCATGTGATGAATTTAAGTGCCTGGGGGAAGTATAAGAGGAATGTTCAGCAGGCAGTTGGACAAATGAATCGACCTAGGAGTGACGTCTGAGGTGGAGAGGGATCTGTGAGCCACCAGTATACAGATGATGGTCCCTAAAACCAGCAATGTCAGCCTGCCCAGGGGGCTTGGGAGCTGAGAGGAGAAAGCCAGAACATAAGGGAATGGGTGGAGAAAGAGGGAACACACAGGCCACGCGGGTTGGCCAGAAAGGTTTGAGGAGACCCAGGAGAGCTTGGTGTCCCAGGAGCCCAGGAATAAGTGCCAAGAAGGGAGCATGGGGCTTCCTGGTGGCGCAGTGGTTGAGAGTCCGCCTGCTGATGCAGGGGACACAGGTTTGTGCCCCGGTCCGGGAAGATCCCACATGCCGCGGAGCGGCTGGGCCCGTGAGCCATGGCCGCTGAGCCTGCATGTCCGGAGCCTGTGCTCCGCAACGGGAGAGGCCGCAACAGTGAGAGGCCCCGCGTACCGGGAAAAAAAAAAAAAAAAGAAGGGAGCGTGGCAGCTGCATGAGCGCTGCTGGGGGAGTAAGGAAGGATGTAGACCAAGAAGCGTCCAGTGGATTTAGCAACAAGGTGGGCCCAGCGAGAGCCATTTCAGGGGCCTGGTGGGGGCGGAAGCAGATTGCAGTGGGTTGCAGAAGGAATCAGATTTGACAAAATGCAAGTAGCCAATTGGAGACAACTCTCGATCAAAAAAAACCCCTCTGCTGAGAAGGGAAGGCAAAAGGTAGGGTGGTGGCTAGAGGGAGGGCTTTCTTCGGATGGGAGAGAAATGAGCATGTTTATGAGCCCTGTGGGAGAAACCTAGGGCTCTGGGGTGGTGAGTGAGGTTAGAAAGGAGTTCCAATGAGCCAGGAGAAAATGGACAGTTGCTCCAAGGGCTGGTGGGAAGGTTCAGGGCAAGGAGAAAAGAGAGCAGGTGGGGCTGGGCCGTTCAGGGTCCAGGGGAGCAGCTCCCACCCCCTCGGGCCCAGGCTGGCCGGTGAAGAGGAGGGGCTACTCCTCCTCTCCTACCAGAAGGTTCCACTTGGAGACCAGGAGCCTCTCTGGCTCCAGCCTGGAGATCATGGGTTGGATCAGGGGGCTCAGGGGCCAGCCAGCTCCTTCCATGGAACCCTCCTTGCTCTGGCCAGAATTTGGAACTTGGGGCTACATGGCCAGGAGGCTGGCCTCAAGGAGACCTCATCCCGCAGCCCATTTCTCGGGGGATCCGAGGCTCACTGTGCTTATCATTTTGTTGGGGAGACAATGAGTTGAGCCTGGTCCCGTCCTGGTCCCAGAGGCTGCCCAGGGAGTTGGATGAGGATCTACGTGAGCCAGAGGGGACAGGTGGCTGAGGCTCATGGCTCAGTCCTCATGGTCCCTGCATCTTAGATGCTGGTCATTTGGGGGCATGTTTTGTTCATCTCACTCTGTGACGTGCTCAGTAGGGAAACTGTGTTCAGGGCCAGTCATCTCTAGGATCTGCACCAGCAGAGAGAAGACGCCTGGCACCAAGGACAGGGCCACGTGGCATGTTTGAAGGAATGAATGAAAGGAGAGCTCTAAATTGTAACAGTTGGAATGGACCCTGGCATAAGTGAAGCGCACAGGAGGAAATGAGTAATTATACTGGGGCGGGGAGGCTTGGTGACAGAGGCCTTTCCAGACATGAGTTTGATAAGCAGAGAAGGAGAGCATTCCAGGCAGAGGGAACTGCTAACACCGAGGCCTGGAGGCAAGAAAGAGTCTGGCATGTTCTGGGGTCGTGGAGGAATGTAGTACAGCTGGGCCTCAGCATCTGAGGGCAGTGGCATCTGAGGGCAGTGCTATATTCACCAGGCTGATCTGAGGGCAGAGAGCAGGTGGAGTCAGTTCCTGAAAGGCCTTGCAAGGCCAGGTCCAGGGTAAAGAGCTGGCCTTGATCCCTACAGTCTGGGGGCCCCAGTGGGGGCAGGTGGGGTAGTACTAGGCCCACAGGGACCGCTCTGGACGGTGGTAAAGTGGCAGGTGTCTCTGAGTCTCAGGCCCAGAGCTGACCTGTCCCCTCCGCCAACCCCAGCATGGTGAGGACACCTTCAACCGGGCCAAGCTGCTCAATGTGGGTTTCCTAGAGGCGCTGAAGGAGGACGCCACCTACAACTGCTTCATCTTCAGTGACGTGGACCTGGTGCCCATGGATGACCGCAACCTGTACCGCTGTGGCGACCAGCCTCGCCACTTCGCCATTGCCATGGACAAGTTCGGCTTTCGGTGAGGGCTCCCTTCTCAGGTGGACCCGGGCCTCACCACCCCACCCAGGCCATCGCTCCCAGCCCCAGTGGCCCCCTAGCTGCCGGGCCTCCGTCTGGAATCCCCGGGGGCCCCTCACTGATGCCTGCCTTCCATGCCCTAGGCTGCCCTATGCCGGCTACTTTGGAGGTGTGTCGGGCCTGAATAAATCCCAGTTCCTGAGAATCAATGGCTTCCCCAACGAGTACTGGGGTTGGGGTGGTGAGGATGACGACATCTTCAACCGGTGAGTGGTGACAAGGTGGGGAGTAGACTGGGTGCTTGAGGTGGGGGGTGGGGCGCAGACCGGGCGGGGCTCTTCGCCCTTCCTGGCGCCTGCTCCAGCCCGGCTGTCCCCGTCCCCAGGATCTCCCTGGCTGGGATGAAGATCTCGCGCCCAGACATCCGCATAGGCCGCTACCGCATGATCAAGCACGACCGGGACAAGCATAATGAGCCCAACCCTCAAAGGTGACCCCAGCGCCCTCGACCCCCACCGCCCCGGCCCCTCCCTCTGTAGAGGTGATGTCCCGGTGCCACTGATCCCCAGAGGTGATCCCAAGGTCCCCGACCCTTGACTTCTAGAGATGACTGCCACCACCCCGAGCCCTGTTCCCCAGTGCCCAGCTCAGCCTCTCCCCATCTGGCTCTCGCCCCTGGCCTGATTCCTAGAAGTGACTGAAGTTTAAAGGCAGGGCTCAGATCGTCACTGAGTAGCTCGCATTCCTCTCGGTGCCCTCGCAGACCTCACTTGTGCCAGAACAGATAGGACGAGAGATAGCGGGCCCAGGGTACAGCTCCAGGGCCTGCGGACCCAACAGAGGTGGCCCAAGCAATGTGGGGTGGTAGTGGAAATCATTGCTGAGCCCTCTGAGATTGGAGTAGGCGGCTGGTCTTTGAGGAGGAAGCAACATTGGTGTCTGATGCTGGGTGGGAGAAGTGCCTGAGGGCATGTGAAATGTAGGGGCCGGGGGCGAGAGGGTGCAGAGCAGTCAGACCCAGTCCCGGCTGGATAGCCCGTGTGAAGTTCATTCTAGGCAGGGAGGCCGGCAGAGGCAGCACAGGGTGATCAGGGCAAGGTGCTGTCCTGGCAGAAGAGGGAGTGATGGTGGGAGGCTTCCTGGAGGAGGTGATGGTAAACTGGAGTTTGAAAAGAGTTATTCATTCTACAAATATGTGTCACACACCTACCCTAGGCACAGTGCTATATTCACCAGGCTGATGGAGGAGGCCAGTCTGGATAAAAGGAATAATATGTGTAGGAGTCTGGAATGTGAACGTCCACTGTATACGCTGAGAGTCTGAAACTCTTCAGTCTGAAGGCTGGGAGTGACAGGAGAGGAGGTCTCTGCTGATCCCAGGTTGGGAGTTTCACTTTTGTCCCAGAGGCACTGGCGAGTCATGGAAGGGTTTCCAGCGGGGAGGGGGCAGGACCAGATTTGGGTTTGGAAGGATCACCCTTTGAGTTTGAAGAAGGTGAAGGGCTGGCAGAGCTGCCGGGTGGAGCAGGAGGAAGCAGACTAGGCCCAAAGGAGTTGACAGAGCCCCGGGTGCATGTGGTGTGACACTGCCGTGTCCACACGGGACCAGTAGGGATGTTCTGCTCTGAAGCCAGTGCGTCAGAGTGGGGAGGGAGGTGGCAGCACTGATGGAGGGTTGATCTTTGGCAGAAGCGTGACGCACCAGGCGTCCAGGGAGCTGATGAAAAAGCAGTTCAGATAAAAACCATGGTGAGCAGGGAAAGGACGAGAGGCTGGGAGAAGAGGTGCTTCGGGGCATCTGAGAGAGAGCGCTCAGTGTTGGGATGGCTCTGGAGAGCGATCTGAACTGAGCTCAGAAGGACTGGGAGGATCAAAACAGTTGGGATGAGGGGTGGGAGGAGCTCTGGAAGCACATGCCAGGGGCCATGGTCCTGTTTCAGGAATAGCGTGTCTAGGTGTCATCCTCAGTTGTGATGTCTGCCTTGGGCGGGCGGGGGGGGGGGGGGGGAGTGGCATGATAGCGAGATGTTTCTGGCTTAAGGAACTCTGTGAATGCTGGTTTCATCTACCTAGTTGCTTTTGCCTCAGATCTAGGAGTTCTGGATTCTTCTTTCCCTCACCCTACATGTCCGGACCATCAGCCGGTCACATCAGTGCAACCCCCCAAACATATCTGAGCTGGTCCACTTTTCCCTTTACCTCTGCCCTAGTGAGGCCTCCGTCCTCTTGCCCGGCCGGTTTTCTGTCTTCCCTCTTCTAGAGTTCATGTTCCCTGGCCCTCCCTCCCCCAAACTGGGCGAAAAATCCCTCAGTGTCTTCTCACCCACAGAATAAAAATCTGCTTCCTCTGACTTACAGAGGCCTGCCCGTACATGCTCTAACCTCCCAGCTAATCTTACTCTGGTTTCTCCCCTTGGCCCATTAAGCTCGAGCCACTCAGCTGTGCAAATTCTCATTTCCAGTGTAGGGTCAGCACGTGCTGTTACCTCTGCCTGGAATGCTCTTCCTCTGCTGTCAGCTTGATGGCCCGCACGCACCCCTTCCACGGCAGTCATCCTGGTCTCCCTCTCCTGTCTCCCTTAGCGCGCTGATGTCTTCCTTGTCTGTTACTTGTCTCCCTTAGTGGAATAGACTTGCCACGAGAGGAAGGACCTTGCTGTCCTGTTCATGGCTGTGACCCTGGTGCTTAGAGCGCGCCTAGCACACGGGGACTGCTCAATAAATAGATGGTGAAGGAGTGACTAAAGAATGAGGAACAGAGAAGATGGCACAGAGATGATGGGTGTGAGGAGTAAAGATGGTGCATACAATACAGGACCCGTTGCATTTGAGGTACCTGTGGGGTGCCCTGTGTCTAGGTCTGAGATGAGAGAAAGATTTGTGAGGGTGTTGTGATTCTGGACTCAAGGGGGTGAGATCTCTATTTTGAGGGTAGTTGCAAGAGCCAAAGGGCTCCAGGCAGGTGGAGGGGGCGACGAAGAGAACCGAGTCACCCCAGGAAGAAGCCAGGATGGCGTGCCCCTTGGCCCCAGTGATCTCTGTTGGGTTTGGTGGTGAGCCCTGATCTGGACCCACTTCCATCCTATCTAGGTTTACCAAGATTCAAAACACGAAGCTGACCATGAAGCGGGACGGCATCGGGTCAGTGCGGTACCAGGTCTTGGAAGTGTCTCGGCAACCGCTCTTCACTAATATCACAGTGGACATTGGGCGGCCCCCATCATGGCCCCCTCGGGGCTGACACCAATGGACAAAGGCTACCAGTGCCAAGGATGCCTGCCAGAGGACTGACCTACAGCCTGGCTGGTGGCTGCTCTGTGACAGATCCCCCAGGACAGAGACTGTGGGCTCTGTTTTCTGAGGGTCTTCAGTAGGCCCCCCAGCTGCACCTGGAAGTTTCAGAACCTACTTCGGGGAGCTTCTGTCCTGGGCAGGCCCCTCAAGTGTGGCCCTCTCTGGGGTCAACCCTTCTTCCTGCTCCTCCCTCCCCAGTTCAGCCCTCCTCACTGTCAGGGTTGGGCCAGCCCCTGCACTGCCTCGCCGAGTGGCCTGGGCCAGGTCACTCCACCTCTCTGTGCCTCAGTTTCCCCCCCTTGAGTCCCCTAGGGCCTGGAAGAGTGGGAGGTATGACTAGGGGGCAATGTCGCTTCCAGGGGGAATTCTCAGACCTGGGGATCCCCCATGCTCCCAGGGGAGGGGAAACCTTTTTCACTCAACATTGTAGGGGGCAAACTCCGGTGCACCCCCTGCTGAGGAGCAGCGCCAGGAGGGGACCAGAGGGGGTGCTGTGTCGCTGCCTGGGATCTTGGGGTTGGGCTTTGCATGGGGGCGGTTGGGGCTCGGATCAGTTGGGTTCCTGCCCCGCCCCCCTCAGAGAGAAGGCAGTAGCCCCAGGGCCGGCTCGTGTTTGTACATTGCACAGAAACTTGTGTGGGTGCTTTAGTAAAAAACGTGACTGGAGGAGCCCCTTTGTCTGTTTGGGGATGGGGATCTGGATCCCTAAACCCAGACCCGGAGTGTGTTACGGGACGGCCAGGGGGAACCAGGACAGCCTATCGGTCTGGCCCAGGCTGTCCTGGTTCCCCACGCCCCTCGAAACGCAGTGGTTCGCTAGACTTCCGCCGGCTGGAAGGAGAAATGTTTACCCTGCCGCTGCCTCCCGGCCAGAAGAGACAAAGAAGTAATAAACCCATTGGGCTCAGATTTCTCCGTTCTTTCACCTGCCCTGAAGCCGAAAGGTGCTTGGAATCAGGGCGGGGTGGATGGTTCGCACTCCAAAACCACCTACCACGGCTGTGGGTTGGGCTTCGCGAGCCGGCGCCGCCCTGGAATGGGCGGGGGCGGGGCCTTCTGGGGGCGGGGCTTGGGTAGCGGACCCCGTTTCCCGGGTGACGGTCGCGCGGAAGAGGCGGGGCTAGGGCCCCAGTCCCGCGGCCTGGCTCCTGGGTCCCCGGCCACGGAGAGTCGGCCAGTAGAAGAGACGGCGCCAGAGATCGGCGGCTCTGGACCGGGCAACTCTAGTCGTAGGGAGGGGCGGCAGAACGGGGTGGGGCTGGGGAGAGGATGGCCCGAGCGACAGGCTGGGGGCGTGGCATGTGAGACCAGGAAGGGGTGGGGCGTGTGTGGGCGTGCCCGGCCCTGGGAGACCCGCGGTCTCCCAGTAACCCAGCTCTCCGACCTGCTGTCCGGCAGTCCGCGCGTTGTGGGGTGGCGGTGCGGGCAGGCCATGCCTGGGGACTCTCCGCCGCTGTGGGAGCTGGTGGAAGAGCACGTTCCGCTCCCGGAACGGCCCGAAGTGAAGAGGATTCTAGGGGAGACGACGGTGGACCTGAGCCTGGAGCTGCGGGCAGAGGTGGGGCGTGGGAATGTGGGCCCCACTCCAGGCCTATCCCACGACTTGGGTGATTTCCTCACCTCCTCCGGGTCCCTGGCTCTGCCCGGTAACTTTCGAGCTCTTGTCAGATCTCACTGTCCACCCAGCCCTCTGGCTACCAGTTAAACTCTGCACTGCCCCTCACTCCCCTAGCTCCCCTTCCTCCCCTTACTTCTGCCCCGCAGTCGCAAGGGGTCCCAGCTCTCCTTGCAGGTGGTGGTGCTACGATCACTGCTCCGAGAGGCTCGATCCTTCCAAGCCCCTGGTTCGCGCCCCACCTCTGACCTCTCCTCCCTTCTGGCACCACCGCCCCTCCTAAGAGACCTCGTGCGCCAGGAACTGCGGCAGCTGCTCCAAGATCTCCGCGGGAAGGCCATCTGTGAGGGCAGGTTGGAGCCTCAGACCTGGGGCTGGGCCCTGTCTCCAGAACTCAGATGGGCTAGCCCTGAAATTGACAAGGGGCCAGGGTCGCCTTTCCTGTGGTTCCCTGGAAGGAGCCCCTGAGTGTTCCCCGTGTGCACCTTCTGCAGGGACCAGACCCAGGCTTGGGTCCAGTATAGCCCCGGGGTCCTGCGCTTTGCCTTGGAGGAGCCCAGGCGTGATTTGCCAGAGCAGGGGATATTCCGCCTGAGAGCTGGTGAGCCCAGGTATAGTGGTAGGAAAGGAGGGGTGTGTTCCCGCTTGGCAGAGACCCCAGCCAACTGGCGGGTCCCACCTGCCGGCATGGAGGAGCTCCTGGTCTGGGACTGGATACTTCTACAGCCACTTGTTGTAGGGATCAGCACATGAGGGCTGCAGGCCCAGGAGACATGTACCAAGCCTGGAAGCTTGGTTTGATCTGGGTCTTAGAGCATGAGGAACAGACTTCCAGACAGATAAAAAGAGAAGAGCTTTGCAGGAAGAGGGAGCACTACACGCAGACATGGGTGGAAGGAAAGGCTTCATCCCGTGGTCAGTTGTTCCTCCGGCCTGGAGAACAGCTGCAAGGGCTGAGCTAGAGAGGGCTGGGGACTGCACGAGATAAATGAGCAGCAGCGTGTTCATCACTGAATGGCAGCAACTTATTTGTCACACATCCTTAGGAAGTGGGTGATGTCCCCATTTTGCAGATGAGGAAACTAAAGCTCAGAATGAATGATTGATTTGTCCAAGCTCACACACAGTGAAGGGTGGCAGAGCCCATTTGAAAACCCAGGCTCCAGAACTCCTCCTCTTAGTACCATCTTATGTTGCCTTTGTGAGAAAACACACAAAATTGTCTAGGAGAAATGGCATTTGTGTCCTGAAGGCCTGGGGTGAAGCAACATGGGAGAGTGATGTTGACTTCATCTGCCAGCAGCTGTCACAGGGACCTCAGCGTCATCAAGGACCAACTGAACGTGTCCCACGTTGACCAGGTTGCCGGATACCTGCGGTGAGGCCCCTGAGTGTGTGCAGTGGGGGTCGAGACAAGGAGGGTGGGACGGGGGATGGATCCTAACGTACTGGGACTATGAGGAAGGAGGAGGGAGGCAGCATACCTGATGGGGAGACCCAGGAGAGTAGGGCTGAGAGGTGGAAGGGGCAGGGTGCTGGTGAGGTTGCTGCCAGGAAGTAGCCAAGTAGGGATGCCAGCTGGGGCCTTGGCCTGAGGACTTTTATCCTGGGGTGTGGGAGAGAGATGGACCACAGAAGAGTCTTTTAAACAGGGGAAGGGCTGTGATCTGGGGGAGAATGGAGGCAGGAGGACTTGCAGGCCCAATACTGTCGTGAAGAAGAGAGAATGCGGCCCCCCAGCGTGGGCGCTGGGAGGCGGGCAAGGAGAGGACACGTCCTGCCCAGGAAGAGGCCGGCGGGGCTGCAAGGCCGTGCTGGGATTGCACTTGGGCAGCAGAGAGAGAGGTGGGCTGAGAAAGGAGGGCCTAGAGGGAACTCCTGGTAAGGCTGGAGGCTGGGTCTGTGTGGCGGGCTCTGCTGTGACCTGGGCCTGCAGCACTGCTGCCGGTGCCGCACTCCCCCATGTCCCAGGGCCCTCCTGGAGGAGGAGTGTCGCAAGTTGAAGAGGGAGATTGCCATCCTGCAGGTGAGCGGCAGCCCTGGGCCTCCCCACCCCCAGAGCCTTTCTGCTGAGCCTAGACACACCCGTCTCTCACCTGGTGTGTGAGATCCACATGCATGTGTGTGTGTGTATGTGTGTGCAAAGATTGTGTGAGTCCTCTGTCCATTTCTCCTGTATGCACACTTCCCGTACGTGTGAATCCAGATTCTGGTTGAGTCCCTAAGTCCAAGGTCGGCACTTTTAGATTAACCTGCTGGATTTGCCCCTGGTCTTTTGCCTCCTTCTCTTCCCCATGTCTGGGTTCGGGCCTGCCACTACCTTGCCAAGCTCAGCTTTTCAGGGAGGCTGGTGTTCCTCTCAGGAGTGTCCTCAGGTGGCTGGGATGAGGAGGCTGCATGGGGTGGTTCCTGGGCCCCACCATGGGTATCTTGGCCTCTGCATCCTGCCCCGCCCCACCCCACCCCACCCCTTCCTGTAAGGCTGGGCACTGAGCCAGCTCTCCCTGCAGCACCGCCTGGAAGAGGAGTATACAGGGGCCCCTTGGCCCTCTGAGGCAACCCTAGAGCCCACCCTGGCAGGTGAGGACCCTGAGCAGGCCCCAGAGCACCCAGCCTCCTGTCCCTGTCCCGCTCTTGTACACACACCCTGGGATTGCCGAGTGCTGTGTCTCAGCTAGACCTCTCCTCCAGAGCTACAAGAACAGAAGGCAGCCATGCAACAGGAGCTGCGGGCACCTCTGAGGCCTTCCTGTGTCTCCCCCGGTCACAGGTAAACCAGAGCAGGTGGACAGTTGGACGGGGTGGGCTAAGCGTCAGGCCATGGCCCCCTCACAGCTACTCCCTCCTGTTCAGGCTGCGGCCCTTGGAGTCCTCCAGCCAGGGCCTCGGACCACTGCCTTGCTTCCGTGGGGCTGCTGGAGTTTGGGCCAGGCCTCTCCAGTGCCACCTGCCCTCTCCTCCTCTGGAGCGCTGCCCCAAACCTCAAGGCCTGGCCGCCACCTGCCGCTGGGGACGGAAGCTTCAGTGCAGCCCCAGAAAAAGGCCAGCTTCCACTCCGATGTCCAGTGTGGCGCCCCAGGCCCCAGCCTGAAGGGCTGGGCAGGAAGGAGACTTCCGCTTCTGCTGGAACTCGCCCTGTCTGCTGCTGACACCTCTCAGCTGCCATGGCCCAGCCCACTTTAGATCTAGTCTTGGATGAGCCCTCACCAGGGTTCCAAGGCTGCCTGTCTGTCTGGTCCTCACCCTACCCCCTTGCCTGGTCCTTGGTGTCTGGTCCTGACCATCACAGCCTCTGGCCTTTCTCTTCCCAGGCATCCCTCAAAGGCCTGGCAGGATGAGGTCTCATCCCAGCCCTGACTCTCGTCCCCATGGGGGACCCAGACAAAGCACAGCAGCGGCTCAGAGACAGGAATAGAAATTTCATTAAAATCTATGGACTTTAAAATCCTAGTGGTGCACGGATGGGCAGGGGTGGGCGGCGCACCGTTATTGCTACAGAGGATTAGAGGCGGCTCTTCCGGGGTTGTCACTGCACAGAGGGGCACAGAGGACGGACAAACGGATACTGCAGGGCTTGGGGGAAGGAGCTCTGGCTCCAGAGAGGGGGTGGGGCACGCCGGCTGGGGCCATTTGGCACGTGAACAAGGGCAGCCCATTTTGGGAAGACTGGGCCTTTAGCCTGGCAGAGGGAGGGCAAGGGGGTGTCACGTAGGGTCCCCTTCTCCAGGGCTCTGGGCTCAAGCCTCCTGCTGAACATCACCCCACCCCTTTCCCCAGAAACGAGTTCTTTGGGCAGGCTGTTGGGTCATGGGCCTCTGCTGGCTGGCCCTACAGCCAGTGCTGGGAGGCGGCGCAGAGACCCCAGAGCAGCTGAGTGAGGTGCAGGCAGGCCTGGAAGACAGATTGGGCCCGAGGCCAAGGGCAAGGGGGTGGCAACCACAGATAATACAAGTTTTACAAAAATAATTACACAGACAAACAGGGCTGGGGTTACAGCCTGACATGTAACACTGCACAGCCCCCTAGCCCCTTACCCTGCCTCCAGGTAGGAAGATCCAAACCTGCCTGGGCAGAGGCTGGGGTCTGCTCCGGGGGCAGGAACACTGGTCAGGAGGCTGAAGGCTCGGGGAGGGGGACAGGTAGGGGGCCCACCCAGAACCTTAGCTCAGGGCAACGTGTGGGGGCATCAGAGGCCACATAAAGTCCAGCTGCCTCCGGGGACCTGGCCTGAGACCCCTCCAAAGTGCTTTGGGCCCCCCAGCAACCCTCCCATCACTCACACCCCCCAGCTGCCATCTTGGCATCCAAAGGACCTGTAAACACTAGGGACACGAGCACGAATGACCACGCAAGCAGTGGTGGCCAAGGTGACAGGAGCCGCCCTGGTCCGGGCGTGGAGGGGCAGGCGGTGACACCTGTCCACCGCCTCCCCAGTCTCTGTGGCGGGAGCACGGGGCGGGGGTGGGGCACTCCCCCGGCAGTTGTGCTCATATCCGGGAGTCCTGCAGACGGCTGGAGCCGTTACTGCCCACCGTGGGGATCTGGGCCTTGTCTGGGTGCAGCGGCTGGACCTCAAGCCCGTCTTCAGGAGAGGGTGGAATGGTGCGGGCATAGCGCCCCGTTCGGTGCTCCAGGAGGGCAGGCCCCCAGTCTCTGCTTGGCTTGGTCGCATTTTTCAGACGCTGCAGGAGAGGTAGGCATGGTTGGGGGCGGGGTGGGCACGGTCATCAGAAGGGAGCCCTGAAGCCCCATACATCCACCCCCTCCTGTTTCACCTGGCTGCCCCCTGCCCCCACCCCTCACCTGGAGGAGGGTATCCCCATCTGTGCGGCAGAGCTGGTACAGGGCGTAGAGTGGAATGCAAATGACAGAGGACAGAGCCATGAGGAAGCCGATGGCCACAGCCCAGCCTGGATACTGGTAGTGGTTGTAGGTAATTGGCTGGTACTGGATCACCGTGAAGATGAGAATGAACTGCAGAGAGTGGGGGACGGGAGTGGGTGTGAGTCCTGCCCAGCCCCACCCACGCCTCAGGCCTCCTATCTGCACCCCCTCCCTCCCTCTCCAGTTTCCCAAACTAGAAAGAGGCATTTTGGGGAGGGCGGGGGTGACGTCAACATTTGGGTAGTGGAAGAAGCTGATGGAACCAGGGGTCCAGGGTATAATGGGCAGGTGGCCACGGTGGAAGGGGAGAGGTCTGTCTTCTGCATAATCCTGAACCAGCCAGGGAGCCACTCAGCTGCCGTGGCCCCTGGAAGTCAGTTCTGCTCAAAGACTCGCAATGGCCCTGCATTGCCTGCTGAAGCAAGGCCGAATCCCTGGCCTTTAGGGCCTTCTCCGCCTCACATCAAGACCTCGGCTTATCTTTCTGGCCTTACTGTCTCGGTGTCTCTGCTGCACCCAGCGTTTCCCGCCCTTCTTACTATGGAGGATCCTCTTTTGCATCTTCCTCTTCAAACCCTATGCAAATGCCACCTCCTTCAAGAAGCCTCCACTGATTTCCAGTCTCCTCTTCCTGAAAGGGCTTTAGTGGCATTTTCCATCTACTAAGCATTTTATGGGTGTTTCCCCCAGACCTGGGAGCTCCTGGGATTGCATCAGCTCTGGGTCTCCAGTGCCCAGCACAGTGCCTGGCACAATCTTGTGTGCTGATCTGAACTGACTTATACAAGGAGGTGGGAGTAATGGGGGAGAGGAAAGGGCAAAGTCCTGCCAGTCTGTGGCTGTGGAGACAGTGACAGACAGCCTGGGGAGGCTCCAAAGGCTAGAAATCATGAGTATCAGGCTGGGGATGCTCTCGGGAACCGCTTTGGAAAGAGATGAGGGACATGGGAAATAAAGCCTGGGGTTCCAGTAACGAAAAAACTGAAGTTAGCAGAAAGATGGGCAGGTGGCTCATGGGCCACCCAGAGGAGCCGGGGCAGTGGATGCCACTTGCCAGGAGGGCTCAGCATCCACCCTGAGCCCTCAGTTGTGTCCTGGAGCTCAGGCCCCTCCAGCCTTCTGGGTGACCAAATTCTAGAAGGCGAGACCCACATCCATTCAGGGGTGGGTGGGCCCTCCTAGGACGCTGCACACGGAGGAGCTTAGAGAAAGTTTTCTGAATGGAATTAGATCCTGATTTAAGGTGTGGATAAATTCTTTAAAAAAAATTTTCTTTTTAGGTTTTTGGCCACACCCCACAGCATGTGGGATCTTAGTTCCCCGACCAGGGATCAAACCCACGCCTCCTGTATTGGAAGGCAGAGTCTTAACCACTGGACCACTGGGGAAGTCCCGATAAATTCTTTATTTGAGCTGATAGAAGGATGGAGTTTGTCAAAAAAAGACCTTTTCAGCAATATAAAGAAGTAAAGCCCCCAAAGATAACCAACAGCCCAGAAACACGTGTCCACAGAGCCTGGCATCCTCACCTGAAGGTGACTCCAGCCTGGCTTTCTGGGCACAGAGAGGGTGCTGCCGGCTTTGACTCAATCTCGTGGAGACACTGGACCCAGGGCCCTTCCTGCCTCCTGCCCTGCCTGGGCGGTGCCCTGGGTCTCCGAGCAGGGCAGCAGCCTCCCGGGAGCCATGGAGGATGAGCTCCCCTGGGGCAGGCCCTGGGCCAAAGCCACAACCCTCAAGGGCACGGCGCTTGGCTGGCATCTACCCTCCCCTCCTCCCACCCCTTACAGGAGACTTCCGTTGCTCCTGTTTCAAAGCTGGGCCTGTGGCCAGAGCTGGTGCCTGCGCCAGGCTCGGGAAGATCCCACACCCCATGTGACGGAGGCCTCAGCCCTCAGGGGCCTTTTATTCAGAAACATGAGCCGAAGTGGAAATCTGGTGCTGACCTCTGTGGCACACAGGGGCTGGCATGACGGGGGCATGACTCCAGACCCTGCCCTGGCCACTGGGCTGACCCCTCCGTCACTCAGAGATGGCTCTGCCTCTTCTCTGTGGAGGGACCATTACACTAGCAAATCCCTTTTGCCCCCCATTTCTCACCCTGAGCATAAAGGAGCAAAATCAGAGGGTTTTTAGTCCATAGACCACCCTTCCTCCTGCACTTGTTTCTAGTGTAGCACGGGCCCAGCACACAGGCTCCAGATCAGGCTACCTGCTTCGCATGAGGGCTCTGCCTCTGAGAAGCTGTGTAGCCTTGGATCAGTTACTTAACATTTCGGTGCCTCAGTTTCCTCATCTGTAAAGTGGAGATCATAACGATACCTTGGAGAGTTGTATCACATGACTTAATATATGGTTCCCGGCCACGGTGGGAGTTCCCTCCACCATGTCAGCTCCCTGATGGGAGTTTCCCAGGTGTTGAATACTGGTGGAAACCCAGAATTCCCCCTCCCAAGCCGGCCCACTCCAGTGTCTGGAAGGCTTACGAGGGTGTCCCGGATCCTGAGCTGACATCTGACTTGTACAACCTGCTTCTGCAACATGCATTCACACCACATACCCTGAGTACTCTGAGCACCTCAGCTATCAGGGACTGGAGACAGGAGCTCAGAGAGGCTGACGAAGGCTGACGCCACTGTCAATCATGGTTCCCGAGGCTCCTCTGGGAATGCCAGGCGGGAACACCAGGGAGGGAGGGCCGGCTCTCAGCTGCTGCCAGCCTGCTTAACCCTTCCGAAGCTGGGCACTGTCTTCAAATAAAGGGCCCTGTACTCCCTTCCTAGCCCAAGGCCAGGGCCTGGGTGGTTTTGAGCCTCCACACACCTGTCTGACTCTACGCAACCTTGCTCGGACCCCCAGTGGTCAGATTTGTGGGTGTGGAGCCTCCATGGGGAGCTCTGGCCAGATGGATGGGCTCTTGCTCTCCCTTTGCTGGTTCCCAAGAGAAGGACGCTTGCCACAGGGCAGCAGGGGAGGGACCACTGAGGAACTTACAAAGATGATAGCTGGAGAGACGAAGCGCCAGCAGATCTGGAAGAAGAGGGGCGGTGGGAATCCCAGCATCATCTGGATGTCCTGGAAGTAGTTGTGGTGCCCTGGAGAGAGGGAGGTCAGCAGGACAGCGTGGGCAGGCCAAGGGCCAGGACACGGGAGGCCACGTAAGCTTGGGCACTTACCGTAAATGTACATGATGGACACACACATGATGCAGGAGATGACGACCAAAGAGAAGCTGGCCGCGTAGTTGTCCATCAGCAGCAGCCAGTAGATGCCTGCCTGCGGGCCAGTGGGCAGCTGAGTCCAGGGTGCCTGAGGCTACGCTCCCCCCTTGTTAAGCCCCATACCCTGGCAACTCTGGCCTAGCCTTTCCCTCGGTTCTTACCTGGCTGGTGAGGGGGATGCCCAGCAGGAAGCCAGCCACAGCCACGCCCAAGGTCACATAAGTCTTCTTCTGCAGGATCCACTCATTCCCTACCTCATCCACAATGGCCGTGACCAGCGTCTCTAGGAGGCAGAACTGCAGGATACAGCCATCAGAGCAGGGGCCCGACCTCCGCCCCTGCCTCGTCCCTCCCCAAGCCACAGGCCCATGTCCTGCACCTCGTACCTGAGTGCCCAGCCCCAGCAAGATGAGCATGAAGAAGAAGAGCAGGGACCAGAGCGGGGAGATGGGTAGCAGGGTGAGGGCCTCAGGGTACGCCACGAAGGCCAGGCCAGGGCCGTGGTCTGCCACGCGCGACACGTCCACACCCAGGTGACTGGCCATGAAGCCCAGGATGGAGAAGATGACAAAGCCGGCGTAGACGCTGGTGGCACAGTTAGTGATGCTGATGATGACACTGTCCCTGATGGGGAGGAAACCAGGTGGAGTCAGGACATGCAGCTTAGCTCCCCCTGCCCACTTTGGGCCAAGACACTTGGAGACAGAGAAAGTTCTAGGAACAAAGGTGCCCCCAATCTCTTTTCTGGTCTGCTCTGGGCCTCTTTAAGTGGGCCTGAGGCTCCTGAGTCCTCACAGAGCCCTGGGGCATCACCGTCTTCACCTCTCCTCTCTTCTGCCAAAGCTCTCTCCGTTCTGCAATGACTGCACCCGGACCCCGCGATGCCAGGCTCTCAAGGCCATGAGTGGAAGGGAGGGCCCTGGTGGGCCAGGAGGCTGCACTGGACCTGGTGGGTCTGGGGGAGCCGGGGTCAGGCTGCAGAGAGGGTAGGAACTGGGGGCAGCCCCAGGGCTGGAAGGGAGAGTCTCACCGGTAACAGTTGTTGTGGAACTTGTTGTAGGAAGCCATGGTGATGAGGCCGCCCCACGCACAGCCCAGCGAGTAGAAGATCTGGGAGGCGGCATCCCCCCAGACCTGCGGGAGGGACGGGCCGGTGAGGAGCTGTGGGCAGAAGCTGGTACCTCCCTGCCTCTCCCCGGCCCTCTAGGTCCCCCTCCGTCTACAGCCCACCTTGGCCTCCAGGATCTTGTCCCACTGTGGGGTCAGGTAGTACGTGATGCCCGTGAAGGCTCCTTCCAGGGTCACGCCGCGGATGAACAGGATGGTCAGCACCACGTAGGGAAATGTAGCCGTAAAGTACACCACCTGGGTGCGAGAGGGGCCCCGCTGGACGCCTCTGGGCTCTTCCTGCCCCCTCAACCACCACTGGTCCTCTGGTTCCTCCTCCCCTCCCATAACCGTTCATCACTCCCCCACCCACCCCTCCACACACAAAACCCAGGTAGGGGAGGCAGGATATCTCTGGGTGGGCACAGACCCTGCTGGGGGAGGGGTACTTACTTTCCCTGAGGACTTGACCCCTCGGATGAGGCAGAGGAAGACGACCACCCAGGAGACACCCAGGCAGCCAAGGAGGGGCAGTCGCACCTCCCCGAAGTTTCCGATGTCATCTGACAGCTTCAGCACATAGAGCCTGGAAAGGGGATACTTTGTCACTGATGGCCAGCCCCGCCACCCAGCAACAAACTCCCAAGGCCAGGGCCCAGCCTGGCAGCTCCCTCCTTTCTCACGAAGTCCCAGCAGCTGGCTGATGTGAGATGGGAGCGTCTGTGAGGCGCCAGCCCCGGCAGGCCCAGCCCCCTCTGCCTGCTTCCTCTCCCAGGACCCTCAAGGGCACCTGCAGGCCACACCCTGGCCCTGGGCCAGCCTCTTCAGCCCCTGGGTGTGGAGGTCTCCCTGTCCCTGCTCAGACCCAGCCCAGGCCCTTGCTTGTGTGTTTCTCCCTTCAGGAATGCCCTCTCCTCCTGACTAGACACACCCTATCTGGCGTCACCTCCTCCAGGAAGCCTTCTGTGATCTTTTCACCCACACTAGTCCTCCAGCTCTGATGAACAGAGGGAGGCAGTGGAGGACTGAGTAAAGATGGGGGCTCCGGAGCACGCAGGCCCAGACCTGAACCTACGTATGTGGGGCTCTATGCCCTGTGCCGTGCCAGCTGTGCTCTTTCAATCAACTGGACGTTTATGTGCCAGGCCCTTGCTAGATGCTGGGCATATAGACCTGGATCAGGCATTGTGGGTACTGCCAGGAGGAGTGCCTCAACCCCATGGGGAGGAGCACACTGGAAGTCTTCCTGGAAGAGGTGAAGCTTGAGCCAAAGTTCGAGGGATGGGGAGGAGGTGGGTGAAGAGAAGTGGAAGTGTATGTCAGGCTGAGGGAATAGCACGCAGCAGGACAGGGGTCAGGAACCAGCACAGCCCCGCCTGGGCATGTCAGTAGCTCAGGAAGGCTGGAGGAGAAGAGGGAAGGGAATAAAGAAAGATGAAGATAGGAAGGGACCAGACCAAGAGAAGCTGCGAAGTCAAGGCTGAGAAGTTTGGATTTTATTCTGAGAACAATGAGAAACTTCTGGAAGGTTTTTAGACGAGCACTCTCAGGGTCTCTCCTGGGCTCAAAACCTTGCAGTAGCTCCCATCTCTCGTCATGGAAAAACCAAAGTCCTTACGGTGGCTACAGAGCCCTGCATGATCCATTACCTCCTGCCATCTCCCGGACCTCCTCTCCTCCTGCTCTCCCCCTTGCTCACTGGCTCCAGCTGCACTGGGCTCCTTGCTGTTCTTTAAATATGCCGGGCATGCTCCCACCTTTGCACATGCTATTCCCTATTTGGAGTACCTTTTCCCCAAATCTCCACATGTCCACATGGGTGTGAGACCTGTGCAGGCACACAGGACCCCATGCTTAGAAGGGCCCTGTGCTTGGTTTAATGCCCTGCCATTGTCATCTTGAAATTCTTAATTCATTTGAACTAGGGGCCCCATCTTTTCATTTTGCAGTGGGCCCCACAAATTATGCAGCTGGGCTTGTCCACGTGCCTCCCGCCCTCTTTACTTCCTTCAGGTCTTCACTCAGGTGTCCTCTTTGCAAAGGAGCCTACTCTGGCACACCTGATTAAACCTGCCACCCTGGCCCCAGCCTGGCACACCTTACCCTCTTCTCTGCTATATTTTCCTCCACAGCACATCTCTTTCTATCACACTGTACATTCTACTATTTAGTTTGTCATCTGCCCTCTGAAGGCTGGGGTTTTTGTCTGTTTTGTTCACTGTTGTATCCCCCAGTGCTTAGCACAGTGCCTGGCACAGAGCAGTGCCCAATAAATATTTGTTGAATGCATGAATGAATGCACGTGATGGAAAATGGACTGAGAAGTATAAAGGGGAGAACCTGGAGGGGGACTGGCTTGGTTGTTGGAGTTGTCCAGGCTAGAAGTGATGAGCAAGAGACAAACTCTTGAGCCTCAGTTTCCTCATCTGTAAAATGGGCATCATAACACCAACCTAGGATAATTTGTAGAGAAATTTAGGTAAATACAGGCTCCTTTCTTTCCCTTCTTTCAGCAAGGGTCTCTCAGGGTAGCTCATAGGCTGTCCTCTAGTCTTAGCTATTTTTACTTTTTTTTTTCCAAATCAGTTCTCAAACCTCATGACAACATGTTTAATACCTTGCGAGGGGTTGTCACTCTGGCCCCTCATGGGACAATGTTGCCAGGCCTGGGACTTGGTGTTTGCTTGGTCAGCCTGCCTGGCTGTTAAGACTTGCAAGCACCTTGTCCTCCCTCCTCTGCCTCAAATCTTCCCCCAGGCCGCCTTACATATTGTGACCTGCAGAGGGCGCTGTCCAACATGCCCCTCTCCTGTCCAACTCCCGCCATAGCGCTGGTTCATTCAACGGGCCACGCCCTGGGCTGGAACCTTTCCAGGCTCTTAGTCCATGGGGGAACTAAAGACAAAGGGATGGAGAGGTTCCCCCCAAGGAGAGGTTCCTGGACCCCTGCAGCTGTGCTTTCCAATCCTTTTCCCTTCGTGGCACGCAGAAAAAATATTTTGGGCCCGTAAGGGCAAATCGACAAGGTCACTCAAAGTAAGGCAGCAGGGCTGGGGACTCTGAGCTGCCCAAGCGCCACCGGACTGGCACACTATTTAGGGTGCATCGTGTTGGGAGGCTCTGCTTTCCAGAATAGCCATCGGGTCCTGCCACTACAGCCGAGAGTCGCTTTACTTTAAGCAACAGCGTTCAAAGTAAAGAAACCATTTCTTGTTCAAAAGACTTTTTAAAAACTTTGCTAATTATACCTGTTAAGCTGGTAGTGCTTTATATTATCTTTTATTGCAAGAGTCCAGCATATAATACGAGGGCTTAAAGAGTTTAGAAGGCTAGCCTGGGAACTAAATAATGAACTCTACCTATCTTTTTATAGTACCATATTTAGTGTTTTGTTTTGGTTTTGGACTATGTGGTTTTGAGATCAAACAGCTAACCTTAAAACTTTTGGAACCCCACATATTTACAGGTTGGCTCTCACATAACATCTCTGGAATTATTCTGCATTATTTTTAAATTTCCCCAACCAGATGGTAAATGCCTTGAGAACAGGAAACCCTAATCTATTTCACCGCATCTCCAGCAGTGGCTATCACTGTGCTCACTGAGCACCCATCACTGTTCCTAGTGATTTATGTTGCATCTTTATAACAACAAGAATGATGTAACCACCTCTGCTTAACGGATGAACAGCTGAGACTTAGAGAGTTTTGGTGACCTCCCAAGTCCACGCAGCTGGTAAGTGGCAGAGCCAGGATCTGAGTGAGGTCTGTGTGGCTCCGGGGCTGCCATGAAGACACCAGGAGAGGGGTGCTGGGATCCAAGTCCCACTGGGTGTCAGGTGTCTGCTGGGGAGATGAGAGGGCATGTCCTGAGCCTAGGGCCTGCCTAGCAGGCATTAGACCAGCACACAGGACTGTAAGACAAGGTTGTGAAGGGGTGGTGAAGGAGGGGAAGACTGTGGGCCAAAGGCGGAGCAAGAGGCAGACGTGGGCTCAGAAATCTGCCCTGGGAGCGTCTCTTGCTTTTGACTTGTTTGTTCACCAGTAAAATGGGAATATTTTATAAAACCTGCACCCACTACCTAACAGCGTTGCTGTGGGGCTCAAATAAGATTGCGCAGCTTTCCAGAGGGGCGCTGGAGAGTGTGGACCAAGAATGCCTGTAGAGTATCATTGGCCTAATTCACACTAGGCACCAGGCAGAGAGGCATGTACATCCTGACACAGCATTGCTGCCTAGTTCGTTAACCTCTGAGCATAAGTCTCTGAATCTGAAAAACAGGGATAATATCATGTAAGAGAATATGCCTGGCACATAGTAGCTGCCCGAGAAATGGGGGTACTTGCTCGTCTCACCTCCTTGCTGATGCCATCCGGGGCAGCCCTCTCAAGGGTCATTTCCCCAGGCTCTCCAGGAGGGGGCGGCAGGGAGCCATCCTTCAAGGAACGAGTATTGCCTGGGACAAGCAGCTCCTTAGGGATGCCTGGCTCCAGGCCCGGCTGAGGAGTAGAGTTGAGCTGGCCACCCTGTGGACCTCCTGACCCATGGCTAGCTTTCTTTGAGGGAAATCCCCCTCTAATTGCACTGGATAAAATCTCGTGAGCTTTGCCCTGCAGTGGACCCACCCGTCGGGGAATCCCTGGCAGACGGCCGTTGGGGTGAGAGCTTCTGGAGAATCTCCGGTGTATGGGCGGAGCACTGTGCTTCTGGGAACTTCCAGAAGGTTCACCCCCAGCCTAGATCAAGCTGCCCAGTCCACACCATGCCTCAAATATAGCAGAATGCCTAAATGGGCAGAGTCTGTTTCTTACTCCCTGCTCTGTCCCCACTCTAAGTGCTGTGCCTGGTACCTACTAGGAGCTCAGGAAATGACCTGTCCTATGACTGAATGACTGAGTCTGCCCAGAGGTAAATTTGCCCGCCCCTTACTGGGAGGCAACAGCTCTGTTGTCTCCACCACGAGCCCCAAGGGCAGTAACCACATCTTAACCATCTTTGAATGTCTATAGCCCAGCACAGAGGCTGGCACAGGGGAGCTGGGCCCTCAGGGTTTGAGCACTGGGCTTGGGCTTCGAGGATACTGACCTGCTAGGACTTCGGGTATCACTGGGGCCTCGGCCGCTCACCCACGGCTCTCCATCACATCGTGGAGAAAGCCTCCAACCTTCAGCCTGGCATGAAAAGCTCTGCCCCTTATGATGCCTCTGGCCTCTTCTATCCCAGTACTCAGTGTCTCACCTGCCCCCGACCCCAGCTCCGGTTTGCCGCCTCCTGGCCTCGGCTCACCTGCTCACGTCTCTCCCAATCCCTCCTATGTCTCCCTCCCTCCTCTGGGAAGCCTTCTTGATCAGCTCCTCCTGTACCCACCACATCCCTGAACATACCTGCACTGAGGCACCTGCCCCTAAGAGCAGTAACTACCCATCTCCCACCCTGGACTGTGAACTCCTGAGGGCAGGGGCTCAGGGCCATGCATACCCCGTGGGCACACAGGGCCCGGCAGGGTGGACGCCATAAATGTTTGCGGAATGAATGAACGACGCCTACCCACCAGTCCACCAAGCCCTCTTCCCATGAGTTCCTCAACAGGACATGGGGAATTTCCTCCAGGATGTCCTGCTGTGCCCTCACACCCACCCAGCTGGGACAAGGTCTTCCAAACATCTCCCGCAGCAGCTTTCCCTTCAGCCAGCCCCAAGACTCCGTTCTCTGTCACCACGGAGCACAGCGGTGCCAGGCTATCTTTCCTAAGCACAGCCTGACGAGGACAGCCCTGGGCTCAGGAAACTTCCACAGCTTCTTCTGTTCCGCAGCATTAGGTCTGTGATTCATTCTTGTAAGTTCTCCAAGAGGGCTGGTGCTCCCTCCTAGGCTACCTCACGGCCCGTGAGCTCCCCACACACCCGTCACTCTCATCACAAAGGTTCCCCTCAGGCTCAGGACCAGCCCCTGCTCAGCTGGGACCCAGGGCCTCCACGCGTGCTGTTCTCTCCAGGAAGCCATCCCCCTTTTCCCTGACTCTCCTGACTCTCCTCTGCAGACTTGTCTGACTGCTGGAGCCCTCTCTCCCTCGCTGCCACTGTGTGAGCGTCAGCCTCTCCTGAACCAGGCTGTGAACTCCCTGTACCTCTTCCCGCACCTCTGGCCCCCTCCATGCCTGGTACCCTCCCGAGGCTGCAGACGGTTGCCTGATGGCCAAGGCGAGGGCTGAGTGTTGGCGCCAGGGGTCCCCCCCAGAAGCCCAGGTCCCTTGGGGGCCTCACCTCCAGTACTCCTCGCTGGGGCTGGTCCTCTGGAGGGTGTGGTTGAGCGCGTGGGAGAGGTTGCCAGGCAGGGTGGGAGGCCGGGAGCCATTGGTGATGTTGGAGGCATCCAGCACACCGGCACAGTCGGGTGTGTTCCAGGGGTTACTGCAGTAGGCCCAGGGCAGCACAGGCGTCATGGACGAGAAGAAGTAGTAGAAGGCGATGCAGATGACCACGTTGTAGTAGATGCCGATGTATGTGGACACCACCATCATGCCATAGCCCACACCTGGGGGAGGAGAGGGGCAGGAGCAGCCTCACACGTCTAGCTGAAGGAGGCAAGGCTAATTCTGAAGGGCGTAAGAGGCAGGCTTTCATGGAGTGCCACGAAAGAGGCAGCTCAAGGCCTTGGCAGGGGCGAGCTGGGGGGCGAAGGGCCTTTGTGTATGAATGTGGTAGGAAGAGAGCGTGGAGGCCAAGTAAACGTGGATCCCGGCATGTGTCCATGGCCTTGGCCATTGACATGGGCCTCGGGTTAACACCAGTGTCCCATAGGGGTTGGCAGTGTTATACAGATGGGCGAGTCAGCATGGTCCCCAGAGGCCCGTGTGTGTGTGTGTGTGTGTGTGTGTGTGTGTGTGTGCGCGCGCGCGCACGTGCGTACCCCACCCAGGCCTCACCTTTGAACATGGGGCTGATCCTCCACACCCCCAGGCAGCCCTGACTTGCAAACTGGCCGAAGGAGAGCTCCATGAAGAACAGTGGGATCCCACAGAAGGTGAGCATGATGAAGTAGGGGAACATGAAGGCGCCTGGTGGGCGGGGAGAGGGCTGGCTCAGGGCGGCTTTGGGGAAATCCCACCCTCTTCCTGCTCAGAACTGACAGCAAAACCTTTGCAACTGGCTGGGCCCCCAGGAGGGTATGCCACGCGCTGGGCCGGAGCCTAAGTCTGAGGCACACTGCTCACCACCTGTCTTTGAACCTGACAGAGGCTCCCAGGAAGTCTGCTCTGAGTCAAACCCAGGGCCCAGAGCCGCCATGTTTGGGTGGGATTTGATGGCTTAACCAAGCAATTTCACACACATTAGTCAATGAGATCCTCAAATATCCCTGAATCGTTTGGGTGCGGGGCTGCTGAGACACAGGCAGTATAAAACAGGGACCCTTGGGAGGTTGGGTTGCTTTCCTCTACCTCTCCTCCCCTCGAGGGAGCAGGCTGCCAGGGTCGGGGGTGCTGCGCCTTAGGTAAAGGGTACCTAAGCCAGGGATGGGGGCAAAGGAGATCAGGGCCAGAGGCCAGCCTGTCTGCAGTGTGTGCCGCGGAGGGGGCGGCTGGGCCCCGGGGGGTGGGCTCTATCCACGTGGGTGGACCCTGCCCTGTGCCCGCTGGCTACCTCCCCCGTTGCGATAGCAGAGGTACGGGAAGCGCCAGACATTGCCCAGGCCCACGGCATAGCCCACGCTCGTCAGTACAAACTCGATCTGGTTGCCCCAGTTGCCTCGTTTGAGGTTCTGGTCCTTCTTGGTGGCCTCACTGGGCACAGCACCATTCTGCGGGAACAGGAGAGAAGCTACCATCAGCAAGGCATCTGCACGCGCGGTGCCTGACCCTCTGGGCCTCCCCCAGTGGGGACACCATGGACCCTCCAGGCCCCCACCCCACCCAGGGCTTCCCCCCTGCTGGCAGCAGCTGCAGGCAGGCCCGGCAGAGGACGGGAGAGGGAGCAGCGGCCACCGGAGGGTGCTAAGCCGGCCTCCCTCACCAGCCCCCCAGCACACTGTGCCAGGGGCGCCAGCCCACCTGAGCAGCTGCTACCGACATCTGAGAGGTGGGACACTGAGAGGGAGCTCGAGTTGAGGGCCCCCCAGCGCCAGCCCCTCCCAAGCCTCCCCTCTCCCCTTTGGGTGAGGATCTGGGAGCAGCTGAGCCTCATACCAAGCAGCCAAGCTGGGCTGGGCACAAAGGGGCCTGTGTCCAGACAGCCCCCCCCAGCCGCGGCCACCACATCGCCAGGCTGAGCACGCTGCCCATGGCAGGCGGCTGCGGGGGAGGGGACCCGGACCCCTCCCCCAGCTGAAGGCTTTTTCCGGGGGGGCACACGGTGGGCAGGGCTGTAGGGTGGGGGAAGGGGGAAGCAACTGAGCTGGGCCAGACCTGGGGAGGGCATTCTGGGGCTCAGGATGGGAGGGCCAGGGGAGCCATGTATATTGCCCATGACAGGGGCGGGGGCCCTGGGGAAGCTGACCTGGCCTGGGGGATGCTGGCCATGAGTTGGGGGGAGGAGACCAGAGTTGTAGGCACCACGCCAGACTTGGAGGACAGACTCTGCTCGGGGAAACAGAGGGAGTGACTCTAGAAAAGGGTCTCTGAGCTGAGAAGAGGTGGGCTGCAGAAGACGGGCTGGTCAGGAGGAGCTGATGAGGGAGTTTGCCCCAAGGGAAGGATGCCGGGCTGGCCTGGAGGAGCTGCGAGGCTGGACTGGGTGGCCTGAAGCCCCACTGAGGACCCTAACCCCACAGCTGGAACTAACCCAGTAAGTTCCTTCATAAGTGAGTGCACCCCTCCCCCATGCCCTGGCCTTTCCACCCCCTACCAGGTGAGCTGGAAACCGAGCCACCCTGAGCCAGTGCCTGAGGGGTCAGAAGTGTCTCACTAAGAGACAGGGACCCCGAGAGTCACCAACAGAGAAGCCCAGAGTCCTTGAGTGACGGAGACAGTCTCCCAGAGATGGGCTGCTCTCCTGAGAGAAATGGCCAGGCGTCCCTGGAGGACACCCAGGATCAGGGACACAGCCGCACGGCCTCTGAGGGACGGCACTGCAGTGACGCTGACCCTCAGCTTGGAAGAGACATATTCAAGGACAATAGGCACGCTGGCCAGTAAACAAACGGGCCTGGTGCTTTGACACGCTGTCGGACCCTGACACTGACCAACAGATGCCGAGGGGAGGAGTGGCCTCCCCAGGCCTGCGCCCTCCGGAAAGGCCCATTTAGGAAGGCAGGCACAGGAGGCCCCGGCACCTGGTGGTGGCCCCCCAGCCGTGCATCCCTTGCTCCCGCAATGGGTACATCTGGGAGGGTGCTCTAGGCTTGCACACCACGTGGGCACTACAGCACAGACACTTTTGTCTTGCACACCCAATCCAGCATTGCCCGGAGAAGACACTGAGCCTTATAACATCCCAGAAGGTTTGGGGGCACAGTACCAGAAACCGTGGTGCTCCCTTCAAGGAGCACGCAGAGCCAACCGGCAGAGCCTGTGTACTTTCATTCATGCAGCCACGGAGGTTTACGAGCTCCTACTATGTGCCAGGCCCTGCACCAGGCTCGGGGAATTCAGCAGTGAACAAAACACACCCCTACCCACTCAGAGCTAGAAGTCCAGGAGGAAGTAAGCCATCAATGAGATAAACACATAATTTTTATATGCAACTTCAATGTGCCCACAAAGGGGAATTTCTCAAGTCACAAGAGCATGGAAGGATGACAAGGGGTGGGGCTGGGGGCTGGGTGCGGTCGCAGAAGGCCTCCCTGATGAAGGGGCTTGAAGGCCACCTAACCTTGCTGCCTAACCTTGTCTCTGGGAGTGGGCGGCTCCCAGTCCCAGTGTGACAGGTCCTTACAGAATCCTGCCTAAGCCTGTCACCACCTCCTAGGGTCTTTTTTTGGGACAGGCCTAGAAATACCTCAGGGTCAGGGGAGCATTTTTTCAGAGGGTGTGGGGCCTGCTTGGGGTAGTTTATCCATTCCCAAACAAATCCCAGCCCAATAGGGCTCCCATATGTTGCTCCTACAATAACAGTTTTATTCTGTCCAAGGCTTGTTTACTTAGGGGCACAATGGGGGATTGTGGCAGCTGTGGAGTACATGGGTGGGGTCACGAAGCAGCGGTTACAGCTGTAAAAGAGACAACTGAGGGTCCAGGATGGCCTCATGGGCTGGGCAAGGGCAAAGCCTCTTGCAGAGACCGAGGTCCCCAAGGCCTGAAGTTCAAGGCCTCTCTCCTGGCCCCAGCCCCCTGACCAAGTGCAGCGGGACCAGACTTGGACCTCTGAGGTCTGCTCCTTCCCTGGCGTGGAGGGGGCAGGGAGGGTGATGATGCCTCCAGCCGAGTGCCATAGGTGGTAGCTTGACTGAGCCGTCAAGAGCCAGTGGTCACTCCATTCAAGAGCAGCACACCACTAAGCCTTGTGCTAACCAGCTCAGCCCTACCGGCTGTGACCTGGGGAGGCCAGAGCCTGGGGCACAGGGGCTTGGAACTGGGGATTGGGCTGTGGCGGGAAGTAACAGGCAACACTAGGGGTCTGCTGTGCAGAAGGCGCTGAAATGACGCCCTGCAAGTGGTACGAGGAGCTCGCGGCAGAAGCAGTACCATCTGCTGCTCCCCAGCCCCGCGGTGCCCCATTCAGGGACTGTGGATGGGATGCTGCCGCGGGAGCCTGGTCCGCAGCTAGGCCTCTGACTTTTTTTTTTTTAACATCTTTATTAGGGTATAATTGCTTTACAATGGTGTGTTAGTTTCTGCTTTATAACAAAGTGAATCAGTTATACATATACATATGTTTCCATATCTCTTCCCTCTTGCGTCTCCCTCCCTCCCACCCTCCCTATCCCACCCCTCCAGGCAGTCACAAAGCACCGAGCTCATCTCCCTGTGCTATGCGGCTGCTTCCCACTAGCTATCTACCTTACGTTTGGTAGTGTATATATGTCCATGTCACTCTCTCGCTTTGTCACAGCTTACCATTCCCTCTCCCCATATCCTCAAGTCCATTCTCTAGTAGGTCTGTGGCTTTATTCCTGTTTTACCCCTAGGTTCTTCATGACATTTTTTTTCTTAAATTCCATATATATGTGTTAGCATACGGTATTTGTCTTTCTCTTTCTGACTTACTTCACTCTGTATGACAGACTCTAGGTCCATCCACCTCACTACAAATAGCTCAATTCCAGTGCGGGCTATGTGCAGGCAGCCTGGCTGGTGAGGGCATAGCGCTCAGCAAGGACAGAAGAAGCCAACCTTCCTCCAAGTACACTGGAGGGAAGGGTCCCTCTGTAGGGGGGGGGTCCTAGGGGCTCTAGTTCCCTTCCTCCCCCAGCCCTCCTCTGGGGACGCCCCTCCACTTCCTTCCCTGGCAGCGACGCCCAAGGCTGGTGAGCCTTTTTCAATGCTGCACAACTTTTTTTCTCCTTGCATAATTTTCCCCATTCTAAGCCTCCCATTTTCTTGATCGGCTAGGTGGACGGCGTGTCACTGATATTAACTGTCCCTGCAGAGGTTGTTGGCTCTGAGGTGCCCACGAATGAATTTCTTTGTGCTCCTGGTCTGCCCAGACTGGTGGCCTGTCTGCCTAACCCAGCTCGGCCCCGCCCACTGGCCGGGCTCCAGGCTGGTCCTGCCCATCACCCACCTCCCCCTGGCAGCCCCTCGCTGCTCTCCCAACCTCCCTCGGTCAGTCGCTCACACCTGGGTGGTGAATTAAACCACAGTGGCCTGGTGCCCCTCTGGGCTGCTCCCCTCCTCCTTGGGCTCCCTGGAGGGGCTCCCCCACCTCACCTCTGACTCGCCCGGTGAGTGATCTCCAGGGCAGGGAATACCCTGCCCTGCCCTGTGCCCGAGCTTCCCCAGGCCCGGCAGGATGCAGGCTACTGGGCGTGCCTTCCACGGCTGTGTGGGTGGGCTGGCTGGTCATCCTCCCTGACGCCTGCCGTGCACAGACATACACGTATAAAACCCTCCACGCCCCTTCCCCTTAGAAGCCATCGTTGACCTGTCTTGGGTTCACAACTTCCCACCCCTGTTCCTGCCTAGAGGGGTGAGCTGCACCGAGCAGTCCCTTACATAAGTCCTTTCCATAGCCCTCTGCCCTCTACGTATTCACTGGTCTGGATGAACTCTTGGAATTAAGGGAGTTCAGCTCTGAGGGCAGAATCCAGATCTCCCTCTATACCTTGGGCTTGGCAGGGCGGGACCCTGCACTGGGGGTTAGAAGCCTAGCATTCTAGAACCTGCTCCCTCAGCAGCCCTGGGCAAGCCACTTCCACTCTCAGCATTCAGCGTCTTTACCTGTAAAATCAGGGGATAGACAGACGACCTCAATAGATCTCCTAATGTTCTGTAGCTCTGCCCTGCCTGGAATTTGCTATTTCTCACTCTCTCCTGTATTTTCCATTAGTTCCCACTGGCTTTCTAAACAACTTAAAAAAAAGAAGGTGTTATTGCTTTCTTTCTGATTATAAAAGCTTATCATTTAAAAAAGATTGGAAACTACAGCAACGTGTAAAGAAACAATGCTGCAGAGCCCGCTCCCAGTGGCGGCCACCAGCACCACCGCAGGGGTGGCCCTTCCTTCTTCATGCTCAGACCCAGAGGCAGCCCAGGATTCTACCCTGGGCGGCGGTTGTGCTCTGGCTCCCGACTCCTGCCCTCCGAGAGCGGTGTCCACGGGATATTTCTGTGAACTGTGAGCTCTGCTCTTGGTGGGCACTGAGGAATCCTGCAGCAGCCCGGGCAGGGCGGGCCCCACGAGGATCCAGCAGGCTTCTTGTCCAGGACTCTCCAGCCCCAGGGTTTGCTCAAGGGATGAAGCCCCATCCAAGACAAACTTTGTGGAGGAGAACGGGCAAGACCCTACATCCCAGACTGACCTTGCGCCAAATCCAGATCACTGGCAACTTTCTCTGAGTCCCAGTGGGGAATTCAGGCAGAACAGCCAGGACAGTAAACCGTGGCTGCCTCAGGAGACCCTGTGACCCCCTCACACCCCTTGGTTCTTGTTTCCCCAACTTCTCTCCCGTCGGTCCAAGCAATCCAGGAGCCAGGCTGGCCCTCAGGCAACATCTGCCCCGCAGTGACAGAGCCTTCCATCTTTCATCTGGCTTCGCTCATCCAGACACGGGAAAGAGTCAAGGGCCCGGGCTGGAGCAGCAGGACCGTGGGAAAATCTACCCCAGACCCCAGCAGTACGCAGGGACTATTAGTGCCTCTCGCTTCAAGGAAAACCTCCGAGCACCTGTCAGGAGATCAGGCCCTCACACAGGAGGTGAGAGAGGCAAGGACATGCCCGGGGCTGCTTCGTCCCAGAGCCCTGATTGGCAGAGAGTGACCTGCCAGTGTTGTGGACAGCAGACAGAAGATGCACCCCAGGCATGCCAGGCTCCACTCCGGGCCCTGGGAGAAGTGATAGGGCCTTTGGGTGGGCTCTGCTTCTGCCCTGAAGCCCAGCAGTCATGCCCTGCACTGTGGCAGCCGTGAGCAGTCTCTGCCCCGCTCGGTTGGCAGCGGGCTCGCATTCTGGAAAGTGGCTTTGGCTTCTGACCCTGGCAGTCCTGAAGGTGGAGGGCAGCTCTGCATAATGTTTCTCCCAAATGCAGCCCACATCTCCCCAGAGGACATTCCTTCTCTTGCCTTCCGAAGGTCAAGTCAGGATGCCCTCCGGGCACTTGTCCTAGACACTGGCGAACACCGCGTGGGGTCTCCCTCCTCGCAGCCTGAGACTGTCGCCCCATCCCGTTCCCCCACGCTCACCACCGAGTCCATGTAACAAGTCCCCCTGCCCCCTCACCACTCTCCCCATAGGAGTAGCTGCCGTGGCACAGACAATGGGGCTGTATTGATTAGTACAATTCCTGGGCACCTCCGGCCCGTCTCCCCGGGAGCTAGGACAATGCAGCTTTGATACACAGAGCAGATTCTCAGCAGGTCCCTGGGCTGGGGGAGCCCTAGTAGCCCCACTCTCCTCCCCTGTGCCGCCTCCGCATAGCTAACTCTTCCCGCTCCTTTGCACAGTTGCAACTTTCTGGGTCACTTTTGCTGCTGTCTGTCTCTCTGGCTGGCTGTGCCTGCCCCTCCCTGGCACAGACCACTCAGTCCCTCTCCCCACCCCCAGTCCTGCCTCCCAGTCTTCCTGGCACCAGAGAGGGGGCTCGACCTCCTGGAAGGTGACTGACCTGTTCTGGGGAGGAGGGGGCCACAGGTCCCTGAGCCGCGGCCATCCCAGGGTGAGCACTTGGCGGGCGTGTGCGTGTCCCCTCTCATTCACACCTCTGCCGGCTCCGGCGACACTGACGCATCCCCTGCCTCCTCCACTGCTGGCTGGGCAGCATCAATTACTTTCACCTCATCTCCTCCTGAAGCTCTGCCTACCCCCTCCCCGGCCCTCCCCCTCCAGCCAGTCCCCATGCAGCCCAGCGCGGGTGCTCCACAGTTAGAGTGAAGCGCAGCGTTTGTTGTATTTCTCCCTTGTTCCCAGCAAGTTATTGGAACAAAACACATACACACACACACACACACTCACAGCCACAGGGTGAGGCAGAGCAGGCGTGGAAGAGAGAGAGAGGGCGGCTCAGTTCCATTCCAGAATGAGGTCTGGGGCCCAGATGCTTCTGAGCGCATAGGCCTGGCACTTGGTGGGCTCCTGGTAAGGTGGTTGGGTACCACTGGGCACTAGAGATGGTGAAGGAGAAGGGGGAAGGGGGCGCAACCCACAGGGCACTACCAGAGCATCTCAGACTTCTTAGAATGCTGTGGGCTGGGGGCTGATGGGTCCTGAAGCAGTCCTTCCAGGAGTTGGGGACTCTCAACCAGACAAGACGATGGAGTGTCCCCATTAGAGAATATGACTGACCATGTAAAGAAGCTCTGGCTTAGTGAACGGTGCTGTCACCTGTCTGAAGAAAGATGGCATTAGCCAAGAGGGTGGCTGCAGAATAAGGACCTTTGAGGATTCGTACTGCATCGCCCAGAACCTGAGGTATTCCCTCTGGGAGTGTGTGCCGAGTGGGCTGGGCACAGTCCAGCCGGTGTCACCATGGCTGGGGTGGACTGTCACTCAGACCCATCCTATCCCTCTCCTCTGAGGCCACACTCACTGGTCAGTCTCCAGCGGATGCTGAGACCCCACAAACCCATGGCCAGGAAGGTGGGCACGGGTGTTCTGGTGCTGGGAGGGCAGAGCTCTTTTTGGAAACTGATAGGTTGGCAAAGGGTCTGGTACATGGTAGGATCTTAGTAAACATCGGTCAAATGGAAGCATGGATGAATTCTGATGTAAAGGAGAGCTTCCTTGTGAGTTTGGTAAGTGAGGTGACCCCAGTGGGAACGTGGCAGGATGACATTTTTTTTTAAGGGCAAAGGCTTTAGAGTTAGACAAGCCTGGGTTCAAACCCCAGCTCTGGCAGTTCTCACTATATATATCTCCTTAGGCAAGTCACTTAACATGTCTGGTCTTAGTTTTTTCATCTCTAAGATGGGGATAATATCCATCCGTCTTTGAAGCCAATAGCATTATTAATAATAGTAGCAGATAATACACACTAAGTGCTTCCTACGAGCCAGACACTGTCCTAAACACTTTATATATATATTAACTCATTTAATCCTTCCGACAGCCCCTTGAGGTAGGTATGTTGTTATGCCCATTTGGGGGAGGAAGATGGGGACTGACCTCGGCTCAAGCAAGTCTCCTAAGAATGGCCTCAGACTCCACTGACTGAGCTGTTCCCCGGGCCAGCCTCACGCAGCCAGGTCCCCAGACACGCTCCGCGGACTTCCTGTGAGCCCAAACTGAGGGCCAAGGCCCTGGCTGGGCCACTGGCTCCAGGAAGGCCCAGTCACCCATGATGCCCAACTGCTCACTTCCACCCAGGGTGGGCTCTGGGCTTTGGCTGCCCTGGCCTGGGCTGGTTGCCCAGAACAGGCAGCCCTGGCTGGACAGCTTTCTCTGGCTCTGGCCATGGGGACAGGAGGCGGCAGCGGCCCAGCTGGGTCCTGGCAGTAATGAGGCCTCATTAGCGGGATCCAGCTGCTCCAGCCCCACTCAGGGAGGCCGACTCCCCCAACCCCGCCTCTGACTTTTCTTAATAAGAGTGGGCATGCCTCCAGAGGGCCAAGGAGTCTAGGGGCTTTGTTGTACCCTGTGACTCCGAGGGAAGGTCCTACTGAGCCAGGACTAGAAAGTGCTGGGGGTGGAGGGGCTGCAGGGAAGCCGTGTGAGGGGAGGGGAGGCCGCAGGACTGAGTAGGTTGCCTCCAGGGAGGCCGGGGAGGGGAGGGAGACCAAGGGGAACGGAGGGCAGGTCCTTGGTCCGGAGAGGAAGCCTGGGGAGGTTGGGCCTTTTCCTCTGGATCTAGATATTGTCCATTTCACTGGGGAGGGGGTAGTTGCGCATCTAGGATCATCTAGTTGATTATCTAAGTCATTGTTCAGGCTGTCCTGGCTAGGAGAGCACCTTCTCTGTGCTAGGCCTTATAGAAGGAGAGTGCCCACTGTGTGTCGGTGCCTGAGGTAGGAGAAGACCTACTGTGTGTCAAACCCGTGCTAGGAAGGCACACAGTGTGTACCACATCCAATGCTGGGAGAGCTCCCACTGTGTGCCAGGCTCTGTGTTAAGAGAGCACCCACTGTGTGTCCACCCCACAGGGAGCCCTTGTGGTGTGCTGGGTCCTGCACTACACGAGTGCCCCATGCATGCCAAATTCTGTGCCATGTGAGGACCCAGTATATGCCCAGCCCCGAGCAGGGTGAGCACCCACTGTGCCCCTTGCACTGTGTTAAGTGAGTGCCCAATGTTTGCCATTCTGTACTAGCTGAGCACTTGTTACATGCTGGGACTCATGCTAGGTGAGTGGCTGGTAAGTGACAGGCCCTCTACCAAGGGAGGGCCAGGTGGGTGTCAAGCCTGTGCTTGCTCAGATCCCAGTGTGTGTCAAGCCCATACTAGTTGAGCACCTGCTACATGCCAGGACTTGGGCTGGGTGAGCACCCACTGTTCACCAGGCCCTGTGAGGGCTGCTGCAGACAAGAAGTATCCAAACCCTCTTGTCAAAGCATAACAGAACAGGTCGGGGCGGGGCAGCCCCAAGTGGCCTGTGGTGCTTTCAAAGCCTTCTAGGGGGCCTTCTCTGGTGGCGCAGTGGTTAAGAATCCACCTGCCAATGCAGGGGACATGGGTTCAAGCCCTGGTCCGGGAAGATCCCACATGCCGCGGAGCAACTAAGCCCGTGTGCCACAACTACTGAAGCCCGTGTGCCACAACTACTGAAGCTCACACGCCTAGAGCCCGTGCTCCACAACAAGGGAAGCCACTGCAGTGAGAAGCCTGCCTCTGCTCACTGCAACTAGAGAAAGCCTGCGTGCAGCAACGAAGACCCAACGCAGCCAAAATAACAAACAAACAAATAAATAAAATAAATTAAAAAAAAAAAAAGCCTTCTAGGACGATTCAGACGTTCTGGCACCCAGGGCTCTAGCCCGGGTCACACTGCTCTTATTCATCATGAGGCTTCCAGGGGCAGAAGCAACCAGTGAACTCAAAGATGTTGAGGCTTCCCTGGTGGCGCAGTGGTTGAGAGTCCGCCTGCCGATGCAGGGGATGCGGGTTCGTGCCCCGGTCCGGGGGGATCCCGCGTGCCGCGGAGCGGCTGGGCCTGTGAGCCATGGCCGCTGGGCCTGCGCGTCCGGAGCCTGTGCTCCGCGATGGGAGGGGCCGCAACGGTGAGAGGCCCGCGTAAAAAAAAAAAAGATGTTGGGAGAGGCCAGTGAGGCTCACCAAGGCCTTTCTGCCCAAGATGCTGTATGAGTGGGGAGCGGACACAGGGGAGGGGACTGAGTTGGCCAGCTTGTGGACTTGGTGTGCAGCTGTGGGGTTAAAGCTGACCCAGTAGGGCTCTCCTGTCCTGGGCTCCTCTCCTCCAGCTCTCTGTCCTCCGAGCCCCAGGCAGCCCGGCCCCACATGTGTATAGAGGCACTAGGTCTCCACGAAAGGACCACCGCCACCCCCCACCCCCAGTGCCCCCAAGCATCCCAGCTGCTCCCAGGCTTGGAGGCACCCTGGCCAGCTGGGTTCCTGCACGGCCCTGTCCTAGGAGCTGCTGAGGCGTGAGGGAGGCAGCTGAGCTGGCCTGGCAGAGACCATCTGGGCTGGGAGCGGGGGGAGGGACACGTGCGGCAGGCATGTGGGTCTGGGCACGTGCTGGGAAGTGGCTCACCCTCCACGGGGCACCTGCCACATGAAGAGCCCAGCAGAAGGTCCAAGGATGACATAAGGTGGACACTGAAGAGACCCAAGGGACACCTGTCCTCATACCCAAACCTGGGGCAAAGGGGGATGGAAGTGAGGACCCCATGGCAGGGGCCAGCTGCCTACTCCCAGCCTACCAGGGCACCAACGGCAACAGAAGCCACAGACCTGAGCCGGCCCTTGCCCAGTCCAAGTGCCACTGGCTTACATGCATGGCCCTCAAGACACTCTGTTCTGCCCCACCATGGCATCCAGAGAAGGAGCATCCTCAGTCACTTGCCCTTAGGGGACCACAGGCACCTAATAAAGTCCAGGCGCAGCTGCCTAGGTTAGCTAGGAGAGATGGCTCTCCTCAGAGGCTGTATCCTAGAGACAAGCACTGAATGGAGGCGGAACTGGTTCCAAACTGGGTCCCGAGAATAGCGGAGCCCAAGGTCATAAGCAGAACTGAGAAAGAAGCAGGAATAGAATCTCGAGCAACCGCTGGGGGTGCCCAGGGGACATGCTATGGAGCCTAAGACTCAGCAGCGGCGGGCAGAAGTCAAAGGTCAGAGGGCACGGAGGAAATCGAGCCCCAGCTATCTTTAGGCATATCCTGGTGCTGGGAACAGGCGTCCCAAGGCAACATTCCCTTCCACAGACGGGCTGGCCTGCTGGCCGGCAGAGCCCAGGGTCCGGGAAACTCAGCTCCGGCAGGGATTCTGGGACCTTGTGATTCACGCTCCCTATGCTGCCCACGTGGGTTCCACATCTCTCCTGCCTCCCTGCCCCAGTCCTCTGAGGGTCACTCCAGAGAAAGCAGAGCAGCCAGTACTGAGTAGTACAGAGTACTCGGAGGGTTTCTTAAGTTTCATGGGACACAGAATCCCCATGTAGGGAGGGGCAGAGCTGCTTCCTGTAACAGGCCCATGGCAATGCCAACACTTTCGGGAAGGGTGAGGCCATTTTTGATTCGATCACAGCATCCACCCCCTAGCAAGTATTCAGGTCAGGAGACCTCCAGCTCTGCCCACATCTGAGCACTCAGAGTGCAGGCTGGCTGAGGAATACTTTGAGAAGCTTAGTGCGTTCGGACATGTTCCAGTCAGGAGGGGGCCAGACCAGAGCAGGTCTGAGGGGCTGGATGCTGGAAGTTCAGAACGGGATAGAGGATAGAGGGTCCTGAGCCTGGAGCATGACTGTCCAGCTCTCTCCCCCAGACCATTCCTTTGGACCAAGTACTTCGAGTCCCAGAAATCAAATCCCTGGTGAGGGACAGGGCTTGTTTTGGGAGGGCTCGGCAGAGACCCTGGGCCAATCAGTCTTTCACTGAATGGGAACAGCAACAGGAGAATCCAAGTGGAGAAGGGAGGAGCCACGGGAGGGGCCGTGCTCGGTCACTGGCTTCCTCCCCTGACAGCTGCCCAGTGTCACTGGCTCCTGAGGCAAGATCCCAAGTGAAGGAATACAACCACTGCCCTTGGGGTATCTTCCTGGTTCCTGATTCCAGTGCTGGCCTGTTCCGTCCATCAGTGAGCCGGCCCTTGCCCACTGCTTCTCACCACCTCTCCTGTGCTCTGAGGCAGTGAGCAGTGAAGAGTTGTGGCTTGGGGAAGGGGGAGAGGGAGGTTTTCTGAGGAGGCCTCAGGATAGGATTCAAAATGAAACGCTCTGGGCTTCCCTGGTGGCACAGTGGTTGAGAGTCCGTCTGCCGATGCAGGGGAGACGGGTTTGTGCCCCGGTCCGGGAAGGTCCCACATGCCGCGGAGCGGCTGGGCCCGTGAACCATGGCCGCTGAGCCTGCGTGTCCGGAGCCTGTGCTCCACAACGGGAGAGGCCGCAACAGTGAGAGGCCCACGTACCGCAAAAAACCAAACAAAACCAAAATGAAACGCTCTATGTTACTTTTCAGAGTGGAAGAAGAAAAAAATCAGACAGGCTCTGAGGACCCCTTGATCAGCACATGCTGAATGCTCCCCACGGCAGGCAGAGCACAGCGTTGGGGGTGCCTGGGTGTCAGCCACAGGACAGCCCTCCCAGCAGGACTGACTGCAGCCTTCTCTCCAGGGTATCTTGTGATGAGGGTGGGAAGTGTGCCTCGTGCCTCCTAGCATGCCTTTCGGGCTCTGTGGTGGAATCTGCACTGCTATGGGCTCGGAGCCATGCAGCATCTAACCTGCTGGGTGAGGGGCTGCCCACCTGGGCCTGGGACAGCCCTAGCACTCAGGAGCCCTGGCAGTGCCAGACTCGGGGCCCCACGGAGCCTCCTAGGCCCTCCTGTCAGGGCCAGCAGCTGACAGCAGGCCCCAGCGGGGATGGTGTCATGACCCCCTCCTCCCTGCAGTCTGGTCCCTGTACTCACCAGCATCGCTTTGGCACCTTTTCCTACCATAGTGGCGGTGGGTTAGAGGCTCTGGAGTCCCGGACCACACTCACAGGCTCTGTTTCTAGCACCTTTCAGAGCACAGGCCTCAAGAGCTGTGGAGAGAGCAGAGAATGCACTGAGGGTTTGGCCCAGGAAGGCAGGGCAGGACATGTGTGGCCCTCAGGGCTCTTCAGAACAGGTAGTGCAGGGCCCCGACCACCAGCTGGCAGGCCCCCTCTTCCCTCCCGCCCTGGCCCAATCCCTGCCAGACCATTTCCTGTCCTGCTCATTTCTGGGTGACCCTCCATCCAGTTCCTACCTCACTCTTCTCCCAAACCTTCCCCTGGATCCCTTGGTCTCCAGACTTCCTGTCCCAATGGGCAAAGGTCTATTTTTGACTCTCCAGATGCCCAATTCTATAAAAGATAAAAAATGAACACAGAACTGGGACAGGGTCCAATACCTTCATCATCTGTGTGAATGGCTTCAACCTTTCCCCTGACGGGGAGTCAACTTGGCTCAGCACATGCTCCCCAACCTCGCCCCAGCCAGGTGTCCAGGATGGTCCTTCCCTATCCTGCTGCCACTCAGCTTGGGCTCCAGGCAGTGGGCTCATTGTTATGTCACTAACTTGGACCAGAAGCTCTAGGCACACCAAACACAGCATGTGTAGGCACAACGCTGCCATGCCCGTGCTCAGGCTGGCCCCTGCCGAACACCTTCCCTCCTGTTCACCAGGTGAAATTCTACAGATCCTTTAGAAGCCTGCTTAAGTATCACCTCTCCTCTGTAGCTTTTCCTGACACTGCCCCCACTCCACCCCAGAGTGAACACACTGTCTCCTCTTTTGTGTTTTGTGCAGACTTCTACCAGGGTCCCTATCAACTCATTTGCTTACGTCTGTCAACCATGGGTTGGTTGGCCAGTTCCCTGAGGGGTTGGATGTGTTTCATCTACCCCTCTGTGCCCAGCACCTGGCGCGGTGCTCAGCTTGTAGGGGGTGTTGGTGGAACTGAGTTGAAGGGAAATGGGTAAGGCTGAGGCCTTGGAATGAGGGGCCAGGTCAGCCGGAGATCTCGTAGGAAGCCTCTGAGAGGCGAGGTGGGGCTGGTGAGCAGGAGGGGCAGACAGACGGGAGGGGCAGCCATGCAGCTGCTGGTGTCTGCAGGTTCAATGCTGGATGGACGCAGATGGAAGAGTGGGGAGTTTTTGACAGATCACAGGAGTGGAATCAACCTTCAGGGAGCCTCAAAGAATTCTCTTATGGGAGGAAAACCCGGGGTCAGATGCACAAGGACATTCACGCTCCATAGGGCCTGGTCCTAGGAAGGACTGGGGCCTTCTCTGGGTTCTCTCAAGGAGTCTCTCTACTCCAAAGGCTGTTTTGTGCCACTCTGCCCCCGCCTACAGCCACATTCAAGGGCCACCTCCCACCCACAGGCCCAGGAAGCCTTTGGAAGGCTAGAAAAGAGGAGGAAGAAGCTCTTCTTTGCCTATGCAAACCAGCCCTTGGCTACCTTAGGCCTTTGTCCTGGCCACCAGGTGTCCTGCATAACCTTCCCCCCAGGGTGGAGCCAGGTAGGGATGTGACTTGCGACCATTTCCCTTTGGTTAGTCACCGAGGCCGGACTTCCTGCCTCTCACTGTTCCCTAAAGAGGTCCCTGCTTGTGGCTTTGGTCTTCTGGGGGCAGTCAGAACAGGGGGTGTGCTCCCTTAGAAGATCATACCCTTGTCTTCGCTTACCACACCCCTCCCTCCAAGCTGTACACTCTAGATTTGCTGTCCTCAAAGCTGTCCCTCTTCAGCTAACAGATAACAATGACAATGATGATAGTAATGACAGCAGATGGCATTATTAAGAGCCACCTCACTGGTTGGGCATTACGCCCTCCGGTCAGGTGAGTAAACTGAGGACACTCCATCCTGGAACCTAAGTTCCAGGGTGTTATCCCTAAGCACTGCAAATACAGCCCTTGTGGTCAGGGTGCTGACAGATTAGTGGAGAAAAGGTTGCTTGGGGGCTGCTTCCAGGACAATGAGTTGGGTGTAAAGCTTTGCTTCTTCTCCTGCTTCTGCCATTTCTGTTAAACGGCCCCACCCATCCATTCAAAAAGTACCATCTGAATGCCTACAAAAAGTACCATCTGAATGCCCCTATTCTAGGGGCTGGGCATCCACATTACCCAGGCACCAGGCCTGCCCCTAACCCATATATGGGCCACTATTGACAAGCTCTCCATCTGTGCCACATGGGTCAGAGTCAGGTTAGCTTGTGATAAAAAGCTTGGACTCTGGGACCTGGAAGGAGGAACTGGCTTTGCCACTCACTAGGTATGTGACTTCAAGCAAGTTACTTAACCTCTCTGAGCCTCAGTTTTCTCAATCTGGAAGACGGGGCTAATCATACTTCCTTTGTACATTCTGAAGTTTGTGCTTAATTTTTGACTCTACAAGTCCTCCACTTTTTCCTCCCCTCCAATCCATTAATCTTCCCAAAGTCCTAAAGCCCTGATTCCCTCCAACAGTTTTCCACAGCCAACAGGATATGGCCTAAATTGTTCAGCAGGCATTTAGGGCTGGCCACAATTCAATTCATTTACTCCGCAAGTATTTATTTCGGGCTTGCTCTGGGCCAGATCTGTGCTGGGCACCAAGATCTCTTCAGTCTCTGCCCTGCTGCAGCTTGCAGGCTGGTGGGGAAATGAATGAAACTGGTGACTCAAATGTGTATAATTAAAGCCTACAATAAAGGGTGCGAAAGTGAAAGAACTTCTTTATGAAAATCTACACCAGGGGGGGCCTGGTCTTGTCTGAGAGTTACAGAGGACTTTCCTGAGGAAGTGATGTTTAAGAGTCAGAGGGGGATGATTCGGCAACAGTGAGCAGAGAAGAGGAAGGGAGATACAAGCAAATGAAATACTATGGGCACAGACTGTGAGGCTGAGGCTCAGAGAGTGAGGGAGAAAGTGGCCAAAGACAGAGGTGGAGAGATAAGCAGGTTCGGGGTCTTCGGGGCCTCGGTTTTGGTCGTTATCCTGAGGGCAATGGCAGCTACTGAAGTCTTTAAAGGAGAGTTGTGACTGCTAGGAGGAGCAATTGGTGGAAGGTGCATTTTGAACACATCACCCTAGATTCGTGTGGAGAAAGGACTGGAGGGAGGGAAGAGGGGAAGAGAGGAAATCAATTAGGAGTAGGCCAGGCCAGGGATGAGGGGACTTGGCTCAGGAAGGTGATGCTGGGGTGGGGAGAGGTACAGAGATTTGAGAAAAATAAAGAACGCGACTTTGGTAGGAGACTTGGTGATGAATTGGACTTAGGGGGTGAGGGATAAGGAGGGGTCTCTGGTTTCTGTTGGTATAATAGGAAGAAGCCTGTGCTAGTCCCAGAGACAGGAATGCTGGGGATGCTGCAGGTTTGGAGTGGGGAGAGGATGAGCTGGGTTCGAGTTGCCTGTCAGCCACCCAAGGGAAGATGGGGAGAGGGTAGTCATAGGACCCAGCCCACCTTTACTGTCTCACTGCTCAGTCTTCCTCTCCTCCAAACAGGACTGTCAGGTCAATCAATTTTAAGGGTTCATCTGGGCCAAGACCTGGAGTCCTCGCTGGGGATGGAAAGGTGACAGGTTCTTTCCTGGCCTTCAAGGACCTCACAGTTTAGGAGAGAGATAGAGGAGGAAACATAATCTCCATTCACTGTGACGGAGGGAGTGGAGGGGCTGTGAGGGTAGGGGAGGGCCCTAGATCTGCCTAGATTCAAGGTCGGCTACCTGCAGCCACTTGCGGCCACCTGCGGCCACGTGGGACTATTCAGCATCCCCAGACGGTTCTTGTCTTCATGCCTTTGCTTAGGCAGTTCCCTCTTCCTTGAGCACCCTTGTCCCCATATCTATCAGTATATACCCCACCCGTCTTCAAAACCTGTCCCAATGCCATTATCGTCAAGAAGCCTTCCTTTCTCCTCCCATTTGCAGTCAATCTTTAAATGCTACTCCCGGTTACCCCCAAAGCACGCTGTGTACATCTGATTAATATGCTCCTCACACGGAGCCGTTGCGGCATGGTTACTTGTGTCCCAATCTGCCTTCCCCACCAGCTGGAGAGATCATCCAGGGCAGAGGTGTGATTCTTCTGTGTCCCCAGAGCTGGGCACTGAGCCTCAGTCGCAGTGTAGGCCGAGTAAGGGGGCGTTTTCTCTGCGGTCCTTGGAAACATTTGGGCATGCTCAGTGTCGCTCTTTAGTCCCTTCCTAGAACCAGTCCCCTCACCCACTATCCTCCAATCTTCTGACGCTCCCTCACTTTGGGGTTCTTTAACCTCTCAGGTCCTTCTCTCCTTCTCCACTCCTTGCTCCCCAGCCTTTATCTTCTAGCGGCCGCAGCATCAGGCTTGTTTCGGCAAAGAAACAGACCTAGGCTTTGTGAGGGAGCTGTCAGAGCGCTGGGGACGCGGCTCCTTTAAGAGTGACCAGCGAGGGGGCGTGGCCTGCGGAGTACAGGCCCGGAAGGGGGCGCGGTTCCTTTAAGAAACAGCCGGCAGGCCCAGAAGAGGCCCTGGAACGGCAGGAAGAAGCGAGGTCGCTCTCGGAGCTATAGCACCGCCTGGAGCGCCCAGATTCCTCGAAGCGGGGCGCGTCCGCCTTAATCGGGGTGCGAGGTGTCGGGGGCGGGCGTTACATCAGCCGCCACGTGTGGGCCTCTCAGCTGGTGTGGAGGCAGCAGCCCCGCCCCCGGTCCCTGCCGTGGAAAAGTACCCGGGCGCCCAGGTCCCCGCCCCCTTGCCCCGCCCCCGAGCCGGCTCAGGCCCCTCCCGGCCCTCCGGGAAAGCCCCCTCCCGCCCGGCCCCGGCCCCGCCACCTGCTCCCGCGGGCCGTGGCTGCGGGGTGCGGGGCGCCGGCGGGGAGTGGGCGCCCCGGGCTGCTAGGCCCCTGCCCTCACCTGCGGCCGCCTGGGCCCGCCCTACGCGCACCGGGAATGAAGGTTGGGCTGGGGAGGGCGCGGGTTACAACCCCCAAAGAACAACGCGGCCGTAGCCCCTTCCCAAAGCCGTGGCCGGGAGCCGTGGACAACAGCCCGAGGGCACCGAGACTCCCCGGCGCGGCTTCCCGAGACCTGCTGGCGCGCGGGAACCCTCAACCGGCCGCCGAGTGGGCGGGCAGATAGTGAGGCAGGCCGGCTGGAGGGGCCAGATAGGCAGCTTGGCCGGCCAGGGAGATGGAGAGCAGGAGCCCGCATGAGGGGCGCGGACACCCGGCCCACCGGTTCCGGGCGCCCGCAGGCCCCAGGCGCGCAGACCCACTGGCGCCTCAGACAGAAGCTCTGGTTCCGGCGCTGCCGGCACATCCCCGCTCCCGCAACCCCGGACCGAACCGGCGTCAGCACGCAGCTCCCCCTCTTCCAGGAGCGCCCCCCGCCCCGCGCCGCCGTTCCCTCCCGCTTCAGCTCCTTGGTGACAGCGGTGACACCCAGACGCGCGCACCTACCCCGACCTTTCCAACGAGACAGACATCCCTATACGTGCACCCACACTCTTACCCCCAGATGCCCGCATGCATGCGCGATCTCACACACACACACACACACACACACACGCGCGCTCGCCCGCCCGCTGGTCCTGGGGCTCAGCCCCGCGTAGCCACCAAACACCCAGACCGACGGCGGGACAGACAGAGGCGCGGGCCGCAGCGCCCCCTTCCCCCAGGCTCCTTACCATGCTGCAGCCCCCGGCCCAGGCTTGCCGGGTCCGCACCGCGGTGCGCCCAGGTGGCTTTCTTAAAGGGAAAGTTGCATCAGCCTCCTGAGGCTCAGTGCCGCCTCGAGTCCGCCCGCCCCGCCGCGCCGCTAGCCGCTCCTCCTGAGCTTGTTATGTTTTGGTTTCAGAGAGGCGGGGGCCAAGAGTTTGGTGAAAGTTTGGAGAGTGGAGAAGGCTTGGGAGATCCAGCCAAGTCCCTCCCCTCTCTGAACAGCTCCCCTGGCCTCCCTGCGCCCCCCCCATCTCATCCCCACCCCCGGACGACTTCTCAGGCTCCTCCTCCCAGGGAATAAAATTACAAGTTGCTCCTGCTTTCAGATGATTGATCCCCACGAACCCCTGGGAGTGGGTTCCGCAAAGGAGCCCCCTTCTCCGCCCCTGCCTTGCTGCCCTTCAGCTGGGGCCCTTGGAGGAAGCAGATGTCCCCTTCGGGCTAGGCTGGAATGAAGCCAGAACGCCTGGGGCACTTGGGGGGCTGGAGCTGGAGTTAGCCTGCCCGGCCCCCGGCCTTCTGCGCCTGCGTTCCCCTTAGAGAGAAGTCAGAGCAAATTCCATTCCCTTTGAGCGGTGCCGCTAGGGACTGTGGGCACAGCTGGGTAAGGCCTGGGTCCTACTCCTTGGAACTGGAGGGCTCTGGATCCTTTCTCCATGGACCCTCCTTTGACCACTGGTTTGGTCAACCCTACATTGGCCGTTGTGTTACAAGTGCTGCAGTCACCAACCTGGGCCCCCTCTTCTCTCCCTGGGGAGACATACCTGGGTTCCAATTCCAGCTAATGGAGACTTTGCCAAAGGGAGCTTTGCTGAGCCTCAGTTTCCTTCCTGCAAAACAGACAAAACACATTGCTCCAGGCTGCCCCTGAGCAGCAAGGCTTGGCAGTTGTTGGAAAGGGGCTCGCACAATTGCTTACCTTGAGAGCCACCAGCTTTCAAGGAGAAGGGCCGGTTAGTACTGGCTGTCAGGGAACAGTTGTTGCCCCCAGCATCTGCTCAGGAAGGGGACCAGTCTCTTCTCGGCACCCTGAGTCTGTCCTCACTGTTGTCTGGCCAGGAAACCAGTTTTATTTGTTCCCTGGGGATAGTCAGCCTCCAAGAAGCTGATTCACATATGCCAAACTCGCACAAGATCAATTGACAAGTGAGATTCCACTTTATTAATTTACAATCAGAGGCACTGAACAAGATAGCAGGTATCAGGCACAGATACTTCCTGCCAAGGAGTGCTCTCAGGCCACACACAGTCCATTCCACCAGGCTTCTCCAGGGCCCTACCAACTCGGAACTTATAACCTATTCACAGTAGAGACTTGACCAGATCTGGGAAGATCTGGAGACATTATTCTTGTCAGCAAGATTATTTTCATTTGTACTCTGTCCCCAAACCTAGCAGGTACAGCATGTTTGTGATTTATATTCTCCTGTGAATGAATTACAGGTGTCTTATGTGTATGTGTGGCCTCTTCCCGAGCAGCCTGTTGCTCCTGTGCCCCCCTGCCCCTGTGGCTTTGAGTAGGTGGGTCTGTGTTTGTGAGTGACTGTGTGCACTGCAGCAGCTCTGTGTAGTGGTGTGTGTGTGTGTGTGCAACTCTGGGGGCTGGGCTCCTGTGATCCAGGCCCCACCCCCTCACCTGTCCTGCTAGGACCTAAAGTCTGTGGCTGGTCTCTCCCTCCCTCCCTCCCCCTGGGGCTTGTCGAAAAGGGCCACCACACAGGGAAGGCAGGATGGAGGCTGTTGGAAGATCCCCCATGGAGTGGAGTGGGGACAAGGAAGTGTGGGAGGGTGGGACAGTGGCCTCCTTTCCGCTTGAAGCAGTAGACTGGGGGTCAAGGGGCCCTGAGAAGAGGGCACTGAGGGTCAGTGACGCTTCTGGGATCGACCTGACCACCTCACCCTAAGGACTCCATATGAAGGGAGGGAGGCTCAGGATGCTACAGCCAGACCCTGGGGAGGCTCTCAGAACCTGGGGCTGGGGGTGGGGTGGGGTGGGGTGGAAGAAAAAAGGGGGAGGGGTGCTCAGGGTTCGGCCCCCTGAGGCTCTATCAGGGAGAAAGAGCATTTGGGATTAATCTGGGGCAGGGAGGCAGCCTCACACTTTAGCCCATGGGGTGGGGGAAAGATTTTCCCTGGGGGTGTTTGGGAAAGTTGGAGATATTGCTCACATGGGTTTTGCTAGACAGATGACATAACACAAATCGTATTTGCATACGTATAGAGAGATTTATAGATGTGTGTATTTTACACATCTTGATCTAGAAAGGGCTTCAGGCAGCTACACAGTGAGTTGAGTCCCGAGGAAAAGCTTGTGAGAAAGATTCTGGTTTGAAAAACCGTCTGCACGAGTCAGGGACTGAAGCGGCTGTTTTTTTCCAACCAGAATGAGGCCCCAAGGGAGGCAGGTTTGGACCTAGTCCAGGTCAGAACTGGGATGGCCTTCATCCCCTCCTGTGAGCTCCCCGCCCTGGGCCACTGGCCCACAGGTTGGGAAGGGCATGGCCAGCCTGGGCCACTGTGAGGAGAGTAGGGGGCTCAGGCCAGAGGACAGAGAGAAGCACTGATGGGGTCAGACATCTCGCTGGCTGGCTTCTTCCTGGGGCAGGGCAGTAAGAGGACAGGCAGCAGCCGGGCCCCACCCACCGCGGGCTAAGGCGTGTCTCAGGAGACTCTAGTTGCAGTGCAATTTCCTGGGAGTGCTGGGCCCAGCGTCAGATCCCCTGGTGCTGACTGGTGTCACTTGTCGTCAGCCTGCAGGAGCAAGGCCTCTGCTGAGCCACAGGGAGTGGGCTTAGGTGTATGTCTGGCGGGATTAGGGACAAGGGCAGACGAGGGCCACTTCTAGAAGGCAGTGTAAGAGCTGACAGCGCTGGCCGCCTGGGTGGAGGGGTGCTGAGGGACCCTGCTGAGAAGTTGGGGGAAGGTGGACATTGCTTTGAGTTACAGCCTGGCCTGACCAGGCTCGGAGCCCCAGCCTCAGGAGCTGCAGAAGCCCACCTGGGCTCTGCTCTCAGATTCTTCCTCCCTTGAACTTGGAGCCTAGTGGTCAGTGCCTGGCACCTTCCCTGCCCTGTCCCAATGCAAGGGACAAGCTAGGTTGGTTCCAGATCTAAGAGCTGTCTCTGGGGCTTCATGTGCCCTTCAGGCCGTCCTGTTGTGCTTTCTCTGGCCCTGGTCCGGGGGGGGCAGCATGAGCCAATTACGGGAATCAGAGCAGGGTTCCAGGCTGGACCTCAGCAGCTGCAGGTAAAATTAGGCATACAGACTGGAAACATTCACTTTGGCCTGTCTGGGGTACAGCCCTGATGTCCAGAGCATTCAATGTCCAGATTCCTAAATGCCTTAGACCTCCCTGAATCCAGAATTCCCAATGCCAAGGGTGCCAGAGCTCCCAACACTGCAGAGAACCCCAAACCCAGAGTTCCCAGCACCCAGAGTCCCCTAATGCCCAGGGCACCTAACGTCTAGACCACTGATGTTCCTAACATCCAACGCTCAAAGTGCCAGTGTCCCAATTCACTGGAAAGGAATCTGGAGGGGAGGGAGCAGTGGACCTGATGACCCAGGTCCCTTCAGTGACTGACATTGCCTTAGGAGTGGCTATCATGGAAGCTGGGGCCTGGGGTGGTGCTGGAAGCAGTTTGATGATCCCATCCTGTCCTGAGGAGGGATGGAGGCTGGCGGCTTTTCCTCCAGTCCCTCCCCACTCCGGTCACATGACCTGTGTAATTGCACGTCCACTTACTCACCACGTATGAATGTACATCTACACTGTGCTGGGAAATGTGCTGATTTCTAGGAACTCAGCCCTGAGAGAAAAGGAGTTCCTGCTCTACTGTATGGGATGTGCGACCATGTGCCTGTGTCACCTGCCAATGTGGGGCAACACGTCTCTGTCTGTGACCCGTGTGTGGCCACAGGCTTGGCTGTGAGAATGAATGGCTGCTGGCGTGTGATAATGTGGATGTGAGGCCGTGAGCACAGACTGTCAGCAAGTTGACATATCTGACTGTCACAGCGGGTCTGACTCTGTCCATCCGTCTGTCCATCCTTATGATCCCTCCCTGCCTCACTGCTGAGGAGATGTAAGGTCCCCTCTTCCCCAGGATCGGGCCTCCCTGTGGGGAGCAGGGGGCTGATTCAGAGTTAGAGGCTGACACCCAGAGCTGCCCTGTAGAGGGACGGGAGATTCCTCCCACTGCCCCTGCCCCCGCTGGACCCAGAGCCTCTCTAGATTGGGAGGAGTGGCTATAAGTGGAGCAGCTAACACCAAAAATAGCTACAGCCACCCTGGGGAGGATCCTGTGACACCACCCCGTCTTCCCGGTCCAGCCCAGCCCGGCTTGCTGACCTGGAGCCTGGGTAAGGCTCCCGTCTGACTCCACTCCTCCTGTCTGAGTAACCCCTTCAGACTTGAAGGAGGGACAAAGCCATGATGTGACCACAAATGATGACATCATAGGGAGTTATGACAGTATGGGGCGTGACACAGGGCCCCTCACGCATGGGTGGTGTATGGCGGCCTGAGTGGGTGGGGCTCCACCTGCTGGCAGCACCCCACAACTCCCAGCAGCTGAGGATGGATAAGGCTGTACTGGGGGCCCTGCCTTATCAGTCTCCCCCATGTGTCTGATAAGCCTCTTACCGTGGGCTAGCTCAGGGAGCAGGCTGGAAGAGGGAAAAGGGTCAGTGGGGGCTGGCTGAGCTCCAGGGCAGACAGCCGGGGTCAGGGAGCCCTGGCAGAGTCCCAGGAAGGGGGTGGGAGGGGTCCCTGGGAGGGCGATGGCTGCCTGCCTCCTTATCCCAGGTCTTCCACTTAATAGCCAGGTAAAGTGGAACCTCGGTTTCCTCAATATTCCTCAACAGGAAGACTCTCAGTGTGACTATCCATCGTAGTGTTGTTGTGAGGATTAAATATGGGTGAAGTGGGCACAGAAGAGGTCCTGGTACATAGTAAGTGCTTATCCTCCTTCCTAGGTGAGATCAGGGTCCTACCTACGAGGTACCCATTTGGCCCAGCAGCACACCTGGCTGGCCTAGGCCTTGCTGGGGTTTCCAGAATCTGTGCAGGCCCATGCCCGTCCCCATTCATCCCCACACCTTCCCAGTCTGCGCTTGCCTCCAGACTCCCCGGGAATCCTGGACCTTCTGGCAGGGTTTCTTCCGGCGCCCCCAACTGACATCTTGGAACCCTGGTGCCCTCTGGTGACAAAAGCCATACATGGCAGTTACAGCCCTATCCCTAGGGCACATCTGGCCAGACAAGGTGCTTCCCTTGTCTGGTTATTTTATGTCTTCCCCACATCATGTTTACAAGGTAGAGATTATCTCCATTTTCTAGAACTAAGGCTCAGGCAGGTTAAATTATTTGCCCAAAGTGAAAGAACTAATAAGTGGTAGAATCTGAACTTGAACCCGGGTTGACTGATCTCTACAACCTATGCTCTCACCTTGCGAACAGTATACACACAAGGTCACATGGTGACCCCGTCAGTGTTTTATGTGCCGTCCTGACAATTGGAGTGCAACTACGATTGGGTGTGTGCTCACTGAAATTCTTCAACTGTGAATACAAAATCATGTGACTTAGTTTTGAGCACAATGAGGTTGGATGTTTGACTATGGGGACTTCTTGTGTGGCTTTAGTGTGGCTGTATGATCTTATTGTGTGAGCGTAACCATGGTTAGGCTTGTCATTTATGCTGTGTGAGATTAGCCATGGCAAAGTCTGGCTCTGTGTGTGTGTGTGTGTGTGTGAGTGTGTGTGAGTGTGTGTGTGTGTGAGTGTGTGTGAGAGAGAGAGAGAGAGAGAGAGAGAAAGAGAGAGAGAGAGAGAGAGAGAGAAAGAGAGAGAGAGAGAGAGAGAGAGAGTGTGTTGTGGACGGGTGTGTGGCTAGTTAGAGAGACTGTGTGGGGGAAGGTGACCGAGGGCCCTGAGTTCCCAGCACCACTTGCCTTGGCGGTCCCAGGATTGTATCTGCTCACCATGACACACATGATGGATGGCTTCACATGCTTGATACACTCCCATGGGCCTCCCGGTTCTTAATCCTCCCCTTTCCCTGACTTTTTTTGGAGGAAGTAAAGCAAATATTACCACAAATGGAATCGGCTTTCATTTTTTCCATAGGATATTTGTGAGAGCATTTTATAAACCTTTGAGTGATAACTCCAAAAAAAATCATTTAAAAAGAAAAGTAAATATGGCCATTCTAATTCTTTAATTTGAATTTGAGTGTCAGTTCTTATTCATTCTCCGGGTCTTGTTCACAAATCCCTGGGGGTCTCCAAGACCCTTCCAGGGGATCCACAGGGCAAAAACGATGTTCATAATACTACTAAATTGTTCTTTGCCATTTTCACTTGGTTGATCTTTGTGCTGATGATGCAAGAACAGCAGTGAGTAGAATTGGTGGCACCCAAGTAGGAATCAAGGCGTGGCTCCCAACTGTACCAGCAGTCTCTGTATTTTTCTCTGCCACTATGCATGCACAGTACAAAAAAAAAAAAAAAAGAGAGAGAGAAAAAGGGCTGGTTTCACTGTTGATAAAGCAACAAAATTATTAATTTTATTAAATCTCAACTCTTTTTAAAAAAATTAGTTATTTTTATTTTATATTTATTTTGGCTGCATTGGATCTTTTTTGCTGAGTGCAGGCTTTCTCTAGTTGCAGTGAGCGGGGGCTACTCTTCATTGTGCTGCGCGGGCTTCTCACTGTGGTGGCTTCTCTTGTTGCAGAGCATGGGCGCTAGGCGTGCGGGCTTCAGTAGTTGTGGCTCATGGACTCTAGAGCGCAGGCTCAGTAGTCGTGGCACGTGGGCTCAGTAGTTGTGGCTTGCAGGCTCTAGAGCGCAGGCTCAGTAGTTGTGGTGCACAGGCTTAGTTGCTCCGCAGCATGTGAGATCTTCCCGGACAAGGGCTTGAACCCGTGTCCCCTGCATTGGCAGGCGGATTCTTAACCACTGCGCCACCAGGGAAGCCCTAAATCTCAACTCTTGAGTATGTCTTTTTAATATTTTGTGTGGCAAAGGGGAAGTATGCATAGTGAAGTATGATAGTTATCTCCAGGAAAAGCACTCAAAAAGATTTTGAGTTGTGAGCCAAAAGTCACTTTTCTCACTGAATGACTACTTTCACTTAAAAGAACACATGACAAAAAAAGTTATTCAGACTTGGGTATTTGGCATGATTTTCTCAAAAGTGAATGAAATGAGCCTGTCACTTCAAGGGAAGAAAACTATTAGTGTCTGTGGCCAGTGATACAATTAGAGCTTTCTAGTGAAAATTAGAATTTCGAAAACTTCCGTCTGCTACAGTGAGTTTGAAAGCTGCCCAAGTTTGATGAGATTGGTAATGACATTAATGAATGTATGGGCTTTTTTGTTTTTTGGATTTTTGTTTTGTTGGTTGGTTGGTTGCTGGTTGGTGTGTATAATGAAATGTGTCAACATTTGGAAGATCTGATAACTCAGTGAACCAATATTTTCCGAATGACCAGGGTATGATGTTACAGAATCATGCATGGATGAAAGAACCATTCAAAATGCAAGACAGACCAATGGACTTTAATATAACAGAGTATAAACAGTTCATTGATATAGTTTCAGATTCCACACTGTCACTAACCTTTAAGAAACGACACCTGTCGACTTTTGGTGTAGTATCAAAGAGGAAAGCCACAGTAAACTGAAAAGGCTATTAAACAACTTCTCCCTTTTCCAACTACATACATTGTGAGGCTGAGTTTCCTTCACATCTTTCAACCAAAACCATTTAATGCAACAGATTGAAAGCAGAAGCAGATATGAGAATCAATATGAATCAGTATGAATGTCAATAGATAAAACTCAAACAAAACTTTTGGGTCCTCAATTATTTTTAAGTGTAAAGGGTCCTGAGACCAAAAAGTTTGAGAACCACTAAATTAAAGTTTTACTTAAAAAAAAAAAGACAAAACTGTATTTAAAAATCTGCTAAGAGGGCTTCCCTGGTGGCGCAGTGGTTGAGAGTCCGCCTGCCGACGCAGGGGACACGGGTTCGTGTCCCGGTCCGGGAAGATCCCACATGCCGCGGAGCGGCTGGGCCCGTGGGCCATGGCCGCTAAGCCTGCGCATCCGGAGCCTGTGCTCCGCAGCGGGAGAGGCCACAACAGTGAGAGGCCCGCGTACCGCAAAAAAAAAAAAACCTGCTAAGAAACTAGATCTTAATTGTCCCTAGAAGAAATAATAATTATGGGACATGATAGAAGTGTTAGCTAACGCTGCGATAGCAATCACATTGCAATATATAAATGTATTGAATTAATATGCGGTCCATCTTAAACTTACACAATGTTATATGTTAATTATATCAGTTTTTTAAAAGGAGACTTTTTAATTGTTATTATTAATGTATTATACTATTGGAGAATAAGCTTATTTTATTGCTTCCATCACAATGCATATAAGCCACAGATTTTCAGCATATTCACAGCGTGATTGGTGACATTTTCTCCCTTGTGGGATGTGCACCTTGTCACCTTCTCCCCACACAGCCTGGTCTTCCTTCATGAGAAGAAAAATTGATCCCTCAGTAGCTACTGCTTCCAGGAGCAGTGACGCAGGCAGCAGGCTGGCTGGGCTCTTTGTAATTACTCCTGCTCCTGCTCATCCCGTCTCTCCTGTTTCTAAGCACACTTTTTTTTTTTTTTTTTGCGGTACGCGGGCCTCTCACTGTTGTGGCCTCTCCCGTTGCGGAGCACAGGCTCCGGACGCGCAGGCTCATGGCTCACGGGCCCAGCCGCTCCGCGGCATGTGGGATCTTCCCGGACCGGGGCACGAACCCGCGTCCCCTGCATCGGCAGGCGGACTCTCAACCACTGCGCCACCAGGGAAGCCCTCTAAGCACACTTTTAAAAAGCCATTATTTGTTGAGTACTGTGTTAACAACTTTATATTCATTTTCTCATTTAATCCTCACCATGATTCTACAGGCTAGAAACTATGATTCTCATTTTATACGTAAGAAAACTCAACCTCAGAAAGGTTAGGAGAAGGCTTTAGGAATGTAAGTGACCTTAAACCCTTTTTAATCTATACATTCAAAAAGTTATTCATCTAAAATTTAGTACTTTAATAATTGTTCTTAGTAACAAATTCCCGCTGAAGGGAGACACCAGCACAGATCCACACCTAAGCCTCACCTGAGCCTCCACCTTTGGGTCCTTGCCCCTGAGATCCCACTGAAGCCCATGTCATGTTGAGGGCGTGTCTGAGCCCTAGTACTGATGTCTGGACTGTTCCCAGTAGATGTGTGCACAGCCTTCACATCCCCATCTCCTCCCCCACCCCCCATTCTCTCCCCCGGCATCTCTCTGAGCCCTTACCTGGGGCAACATGATCCTCACCAGATCCTACATACCTGAGCCCTTTGATCAGCCATCACACCAAAACCCCTCTCCTGGTGTTGAAATATGGGTGGATTCAGACTCCAGGGCCACCCCTTTCAGGGAGCAGCGGAGGAAGTGGAAGCTGGAGGGTGAGGGCAGTGGGTAGAGACAGGGTGTGAGCTGAGAGAAGCAGGAATGGAGAGGAAGCCTGGGCTCTCAGCTCCCAGCCACGGTCAGGAACATTCCCAGACAGTGCTGACCTCTCACCCCAACCTGCTTCAGCTCAGGATCCACTGCCCCCGCCGCCCCCGCTTCAAGGACCAGCAGCTGCCTCTGGAGCAATTGGGGCATCACCATAGCAACACGGCCAGGTCAGGATCGGGGTGGGGTGGGGCTGCTTTAAAGTCTTTTGTGGCTTCCAAACATAGGCCTGATCCTCTCATCCTGGTCATGTTCAGGGGCCCTGTGGATTGGGGGATCCAGGCAAGTAGGGACCATCTGCTCCCCACCATGTCTCTCAACTCAGGGAAGGATGTTTCTCTGGTCTCAACCAGATCTTTCCCGACACAATCCGGTGGGAAATTCAAGCTCTCTGTCCCCCCCACCCCCACCCCCGCCCCAACACTCTAGATGCTGGCTAACGTCTCCTCCTGGCATTCTGGTGGCAGAGCTGGAAGGGAGGCAGGGAGGGTCTGACCTCTTGCCTCTGCCCCCCCTGGGCTGTGATGTATTAGGGATGAGATCTTGTCAACTGAGTACCTGACGGGAGGAGTAGAGGAGTGACTGTGGGGAAGAGGGCTGCTCAGGGCTTGGTGACCTAGACAGAGGCCTTGTGTGGTGATTAGCTGTCACGCTGGGTCTAAGCTCCTTACCCTCAGACTCTAGCCTCCCCCGCCCCAGGTCTAATCCAGAGGTGGGGGGAAGGGCCCTGATGGGTCTCCAGAGACACATTTAGCATAACCAGCTGTGGCCCTGTGGGGATGGGCCTCTCTCTGTCCCTGTCTCTGTGAGTCTCTCTGCTTCTGTGGGCTTCTCTGCCCCTCCCTGCCTCTGTGTCTCGGTCTCCCCGTCTCCACGTGTATTTTGTGCCTTGTCTTTGTGAAGAGCTCTGCGGCCCTGACTCCGTGAATCTCTGGTTGGTGACACAGGGCATGGACACCACTAGGTAATGGGCTACACAGATCTCAGTGACAGGACTGTGGGTGACAGGAAGTCTTGGGGACACAAACTGGTAGGTGACATGAGGTCTTAGACAACACGGTCTCAGTGGCAATGCGTTGTGGGTGACCCAGGTTTGGGGGACGTCGGGTTGTTTGTATTTGACACACAGATTCGGTGACCCTGAGTTATGGCTAACACAGGATCTGGGAGACTCAACGATAGCAACGCAAAATGAATTTGGAGGCAGTAGAGCGACAGCAGTGGTTCTCAACTGGGGCAATTTGCCCCTTCCCTCCCGGAACATTTGGCTGTGCCTAGAGACACTTTTGATGGTCACAAGTGAGGGAAGATATGCTACTGGCATGTAGCGTGTAGAGGCCGGCGACGCTGCTCCACATTCCATGTGCACAGGCCGGTCCCCCACAATAAAGAACCGCCAGGCCCAAATGCAGTGAACAAACGCTGAAGCCCAACTGCCCAGGTTGAAATCCCAGCTCTTGCCCTCTGCGACCTTGCGCAAATTTTCTCAGGTCTAACATGGAGTACCCAGGCAGTATCCTTCTGAGGTTACTGGGGCTGCTGAGTGACACTTGTAAAGTGTTTAGAATAGTGCCTGGCACAGAGTAGGTGCTGTTTACTGACTCAGGCCTGGAGAGAACAAGAGTAGGTTTAGATTCAGGGACTCAAACGTTCTCTCCCTTTCTCATTACAGCTTCTGCTTCAGACAGGCTTCTTCCATTTCGGGACAACACATGGTCAAAAGCAGCTCCCGTAGTACTGTTACCCACCAGGGTTCTTGGCCTCCCTTAATCAACAGAAATTAAGAGGCCAGACAAGAAATTCAGGCAAGGCTTTATCGGGGCCCCTGCTGCAGCAAGGGAGAGAGAAAATGACATGTTCTCTTGCTCACTCCCCGAGGGGGGAGGGAGCTGGTCTCTTATGTGGGCTGAGGGTAGGGGTGTGTCCAGGACTCCAGCTGGAGTGGTGACTTAAGTTGTTTAACCACCCTTTGGTATTGTTGAGTGCAGGGGGCATGTGTAGTCCCTGCTTTTGCTCCTGACACCCTGCTTTTGCTCTGGGCTCTTCAGAAGTGGCAGCTGAGTTTTTGGTCTTTTTGTATCTTGTTGTCCATAATTTGCCCCAACTGCACATGCATGCAGTTATTTTTCATCTCTTATAGTTTCTTTGTATTTTGTTGCTCCAGGAGACATTTTTCCAGGTGCAAGCTCTGCAGCAAAGGGTCCCAGGTCCCACGTCCCGGCCTGTCTCATTATGTCATGTGGGCTCATCGATTTCAGAGGAAGAGACAAGTACATATAAATCCCGAAGAATGGCTCTGATTGGCTAAGTCTGGGTCACATGATCATCTGTCTTTTGCAGGACACCACATAAATAGATTAACTCTTCTATCCTTCATGGCAACTCTTTGGAGTAGAATTTTTACTTTCCTCATTTAACAGGTAAGGAAACTGGTGCACAGAAGTTCAGTAACTTACTGGTACCTTGCAAACCCAGGATTTGATCCAAGGCAGTCTGGTTTAAAAACATGCACCCTCCATAGCCACCATCTTGAATGACATATAGATATGTCGGGTTTTATTTTAAAATGTGCAATAAGAAGCAATGTTGTATTTATTAGCAAGACGCAGTCACAGAACGTTTTCATTACAAAAAGTTGCTCAGTTTTGTTTTTCTAAGATAAAGCAGTTGTGCTAATAGCATTAAGCCATCCATTTTCTTGGGTGGGCTGATGAGATATTGGTTGTGACTTTCTTGGGGAGAGAAAACAATAAGAGCTGGTCCTGGGGTGAAGGGTGGGGTAGGAGGGAGGAAGGGACCTTGGTGGTGAGCAGGAGAACTAGGTCTAGATAGGACCTAGCCTGGTGCTGAGATGGGGCTGCCATTGTTGACAAATCCTTTACGTTTGGATGATGATCCAAGACCAGACTCAACCTTTTGACTTTTCCTGGAGCACTGACAGGGATCCAGCACAGTCGAATCAACTTTACTAATAATACATCTGCCATCAGTCACATACATCTTAAGGGAAAGAATGCCTGGATTGTGAGAGTATCTTGCCCTGGGGCCAGGGGCGAGAGACTAGGGGGCATGGATAGGGGTGCTACTTATGTCCTTATTCATATCACCTAATCATTCTTAGGTGCTTAGTATAAGAAATAGGTGGAAACATGAGTGGTTTCTGCAACAAATTGGTGTCGGGGTGGGGTTATAGTCCCCTCTAGTGGACACTTTGTGAATTTACACAATATCAGATTAACGTAGGCTAAATCCACCCAAGGCAAGGCAAACTTTTTTACCAGGGGGTTGGCCTCCAGAGTGTTTGGAAAACAGGCCCATAAGAAACACTGTGTGTGTGTGTGTGTGTGTGTGTGTGTGTGTGTGTGTGTGTGTGT
>NW_020837953.1:16927805-16938840 GCF_003676395.1 Aethalodelphis obliquidens | reverse complement strand
TGTGTGTGTGTGTGTGTGTGTGTGTGTGTGTGTGTGTGTGTGTGTGTTGTGAGCTGTGTAGCTTCTCCTAACTTCACCATGCAGAAGTAAGGAAATGGTTAGAGAGGCAAGATGTGGGAGTAGCTGATGGCAATATCCCAAGGATTTTATTTAAAATGTGAGAAAACCAAAGGCTGTGGAGATGGGAACTTTTTCCCTCTCTCGATGTAGACGAAGTAAGGTGATTTAAATATGAAGGCACAGCCAGTAACTTTCCAAATGGAATTGGATGTGTGCCTGGGGGGGATTCTGGATGTCAGTTAAACTGAGAAGTACTCCAATTCCACTGATTCCCTTGATTCACCCGGAACAAGAAAATAAAACGTGCTGTGGTGCTGTGCCATTATTAAAAAATTAATAAAAAAAATAAGTAAAGGATGAAGAGATAGTATACCCACAGTAAATAAAGGGATGTTTTTGCCAGGATGGGGAAATAGAAGGGTTTGGGGGGAAGGGCATATAAGAGGAGATGAGTTAGAAGTTTCTTCCTAATGGTGAATGTTTTTGTCTTTAAAAGTGTATTTAATTTTTTCTCCTTCTGAGAAGGCACCACACTCTTTGTTTCCGGCCAGAAACTGTCTTTGATATGATTGGATTTAGAGCTAGTTGGTTAAAAATTAGTATCTGGGGATTTAGAAAACATTTTGTTGGCTTGAATGGCTTCTCTTAAGCAAGTGGATGAATTGCTTTATTATGAGCCTAAATTGCTCTTGGCAAAATTGTCTTTATGTGTTTAACTGACCAAGGTATAATTTGTTTCATTTATGAACACAGTAAGATTTATCTATGAAGTACAGACATTGAAAAAGTTGATTTATTCTGATAATGTTGTTAAGATTTTTTGGTTTTGTGTGTGCAAATAATCCATTAGTTTGATAAAATTTAACTGAAATCACTCATTAATGCATCATTATAACTTGAACACATCTGTGCAAACATAACGTTTTAGTTTGTTCAGGTTGCTCTAACAAAATACCATACACAGGGAGGCTCAAACTTCAGACATTTATTTCTTACATTTCTGGAGGCTGAGATGTCCAAGATCAAGGTGCTGGCAGATTCAGTTCTTGGTGAGAGCCTTCTTCCTGGCTTCCTGGCTTGCAGAAAGTCACCTTTTTGCTGTGTCTGCAAATGGTGGGGAGGAAGGAAGGAAGGGAGGGAGGAAGGGGGAGGGAAGGAGGGAGGGAGGGAAAGAGAGAGATGGAGAGGTTAAGCTTTTTGGTTCTAGCTCATTGAGTGACTAATCCCATTATGGGTGCCTCACCCTCATGACCTCGTCTAAACCCAATTACCTCCCCCAAGCCCCACCTCATAGTGTAACAGAGACAAACCTGACTCCATATTGGACCTATTCCTTTAGCTTTAGCTCTAACCTTTGTGCTCTGTTTCCTGTGCTTAGTCATGCTGGCTCTGCACCTTGGAAAGGAATGTTGCCTATAGCCTGAAATACACATAATAGCCCGAAATACACATAATAGCCCCTTTTCAAGGCTCTGCCTCCCAGGCTTGACTATTAAAGGTATAACAATTTTCATTCATATAGAGATAAAAAGTTGCAGATCAGAATAACATTTGTCTTGTTGGAGATTTACAGGAATATGGTGACCAGACCTAGAGTGGACAGCTACAAGAACAAAGGATTATCACATTCCCTCTGGGGTCTGGCCAGCACCAAGAAGTATGCAACAACCAGCCACATCCTCTACTTTTTTAGTATAAAAGAAGCCTGAATTCTAACTGGGGTAAGATGGTTCTTTGGGACATCTGTCATGTGGCGAGCAGTATGAGCTTGGACTCGGTAACAATAATATCATCATATTGGGGGTTAGGGCTTTGACACATGAATTTGGGGGGACACAAACATTCAGTCTGTATAATAACTATCCAGTAAAGATGCCTCCCAGTCACTACCTTCTCTGTCCTCCCCAAAGCAACAACTACCCTGACTTCTAGTCGTTTTGCCTGTTTTTGAATGCTATATAGTTAGAATTATACAGTAAATACTCTTTTTTTTTTGGGCCACACCTTGCGGCTTGTAGGATCTTAGTTCCCCGACCAGGGATAGGATCTGGGCCGCCGGCAGTGGAAGCGCAGAGCTCTAACCACTAGACTGCCAGGGAATTCCCAGTACACACTCTTTTTGCATTTGTGAGATTCCTCCATGTTGTTATGTGTAATAGCAGCTTATTCATGTTTATTGCTGTATTAGTATCCCATTGCATGAATACACAACAATTTACCAATTCTAGTTTTTCAGTTTTTTACTATTATAAATAATACAAATGTTTTGGTGCACATACCTAGGATTGGGATTGCTATCTCCCAGCATATGCATATATTCAACTTTAGCAGATATCATCAAATGATTTTATAAAGTGGTTGTACCAATTACACTCCTACCAATAATGTGTGAGAGTTCAGCCGTGGTAAAAGTATTTACCCCACAGAAAATGGCAACTTCTACAAATCAGGGTTTCTTTCTCGGTGAGCCAGTTGTTAAATAGTTATCAGCACACCACTGCCAATACCCATTGTCACAAAAACTTCATATGCTTTCATTTTTCTTTTTCTTTTTTTTTTTTTGGCTGTGCTGCGTCTTAGTTGCGGCACGAGGGAACTTTTTTTTTGTTGCAGCGTGCGGGCTTCTCTCTAGTTGTGGCATGCGGGTCTTCTCTTCTCTAGTTGTGGCTCGCGGGCTCCAGAGCACGTGGACTCTGTAGTTGTGGCACGTGGGCTCTCTCGTTGAGGTGTGTGAGCCCAGTAGTTGTGGCTCTCAGGCTTAGTAGTTGTGGCGCGTGGGCTTAGTTGCCCTGCTGCATGTGGGATCTTAGTTCCCCGACCAGGAATCGAACCTGCGTCCCCTGTGTTGGAAGGCAGACTCTTTACCACCGAACCAGCAGGGAAGTCCCTTCATATGTTTTTCAATTCTTGGTATTGTCAGTCTTTTTCTCCACCAAAAAGAAATAATAAAATAATTTTTTGTTCAAAATTTTAATTGAATATATTTTTAACTCTAACATAAGACAAAATTTAGAGATATTATTTTTATTTTATTAAGATCAAAACTAACACAACATTGTAAATCAACTATACTCCAATAAAAATTTTTTTTAACATCTTTATTGGAGTATAATTGCTTTACAATGGTGTGTTAGTTTCTGCTTTATAACAAAGTGAATCAGTCATACATAAACATATGTTCCCATATGTCTTCCCTCTTGCGTCTCCCTCCCTCCCACCCTCCCTATCCCACCCCTCCAGCTGTCACAAAGCACCAAGCCAATATCCCTGTGCCATGCGGCTGCTTCCCACTAGCTATCTACCTTACTACGTTTGTTAGTGTGTATATGTCCATGACTCTCTCTCGCCCTGTCACAGCTCACCCTTCCCCCTCCCCATAACCTCAAGTCCGTTCTCTAGGAGGTCTGCTTCTTTATTCCTGCCTTACCCCTAGGTTCTTCATGACATTTTTTTTTTCTTAAATTTCATATATATGTGTTAGCATACGGTATTTGTCTTTTTCTTTCTGACTTACTTCACTCTGTATGACAGACTCTAGGTCTATCCACCTCATTACAAATAGCTCAATTTCATTTCTTTTTATGGCTGAGTAATATTCCATTGTATATATGTGCCACATCTTCTTTATCCATTCATCCGATGATGGGCACTTAGGTTGTTTCCATCTCCGGGCTATTGTAAATAGATCTGCAATGAACATTTTGGTACATGACTCTTTTTGAATTTTGGTTTTCTCAGGGTATATGCCCAGTAATGGGATTGCTGGGTCATATGGTAGTTCTATTTGTAGTTTTTTAAGGAAACTCCATACTGTTCTCCACAGTGGCTGAACCAATTCACATTCCCACCAGCAGTGCAAGAGTGTTCCCTTTTCTCCACACCCTCTCCAGCATTTATTGTTTCTAGATTTTTTGATGATGGCCATTCTGACTGGTGTGAGATGATATCTCATTGTAGTTTTGATTTGCATTTCTCTAATGATTAATGATGTTGAGCATTCTTTCATGTGTTTGTTGGCAATCTGTATATCTTCTTTGCAGAAATGTCTATTTAGGTCTTCTGCCCAGTTTTGGATTGGGTTGTTTTTTTTTTGTTATTGAGCTGCATGAGCTGCTTGTAAATTTTGGAGATTAATCCTTTGTCGGTTGCTTCATTTGCAAATATTTTCTCCCATTCTGAGGGTTGTCTTTTGGTCTTGTTTATGGTTTCCTTTGCTGTGCAAAAGCTTTGAAGTTTCATTAGGTCCCATTTGTTTATTTTTGTTTTTATTTCCATTACTCTAGGAGGTGGGTCAGAAAGGATCTTGCTGTGACTTATGTCATAGAGTGTTCTGCCTATGTTTTCCTCTAAGAGTTTGATAGTTTCTGGCCTTACATTTAGGTCTTTAATCCATTTTGAGCTTATTTTTGTGTATGGTGTTAGGGAGTGATCTAATCTCATACTTTTACATGTACCTGTCCAGTTTTCCCAGCACAACTTATTGAAGAGACTGTCCTTTCTCCACTGTACATTCCTGCCACCTTTATCAAAGATAAGGTGTCCATATGTGCATGGGTTTATCTCTGGGCTTTCTATCCTGTTCCATTGATCTATCTTTCTGTTTTTGTGCCAGTACCATACCGTCTTGATAACTGTAGCTTTGTAGTATAGTCTGAAGTCAGGGAGCCTGATTCCGCCAGTTCCTTTTTTTGTTCTCAAGATTGCTTTTTAAATTTTTTTAAAAGATCAAATATACAAGCAGTCAGACATCTTTTACTTTCTATACACAAATACCTATCAAATTTAAAAACTATAACCTTATTTTTTAGTCCTTTCAAAATCACATATCTTAATGTCAAGGATGAGGAAAAACCAGAACAAATTTACATTGTTTTGTGAAACTGTTAACTGGTACAACGACTTTGGAAAACTCCCACAGTATTTCCTAAAACTAAACATACATATGCTCCAGACCAGCAATTCTACTCCTGGGTATATACCCAATAGAAATGAGTGCTTCTGTCCACCAGAAGGCATGGATGAGTGTATTCATAGCCACTTTCTTCATGATAACCCACTCTGAAAACAACCAAAATGTCCATTAGCAGTAGAAAGGATAAATACATTGTAACGTGTCCATACAATGGAATATTGCGCGGCAATAAAAAAGGAACACAATATGGACAGTATAGCCACAGGGGTGAGCCTCACATAATTTTGACCCAAAACTGGCACAACTAATCAACACTGGTAGAGGCCAGGTAGACGTCACCCATGGGAGTGGTACTAACTTGCAGGAGACAAGAGAGAGTCTTCTGGAAGTCTGGACTTATTCTATTCTTGATATGGGTGGAGATTACATGGGGTATATGTATTTAAAATTGATTTGTACACATTACTGTACCTAAATTATATGCCAATAAAATAGGAATCATATAGCTGCCTGTTATTAAGAGTGATGTTACTGAGTCAGATCCTTATGCCAGGTGCAGTCTAAGTCTTATGCTATATTTAGCTGACACTGCCATGTAGCATGAAAATACCATTTTTTGTAAGTATGTTGTAAGATAGGGGAGAATCAAGATGCTTCTTCTGTAATAGCTGGGAGTGCTCTTCATTTTGGCTGTTCCAGAAATCATTAATCATAAGATTTGGCAGCTGCCATCTGACTTATTTTTAATTAAAAAAATTTTTTTAGAAGTCATTTGGCTGTATTCTCTTTGCTTATGGGGTTTAGACACAGCTTGAGGATAATAATACTCTGCTTTTAATTTGCAGCTTTCTTTTCTTCAGCCATAGATTCAGGGGGAATGAATTTGTGAAGTATGTCAAAATCTATCAGCAAAAGATCACCAGGAACACACCTGTAGTTAACCAAAGCTAGGTGTATTTGGCTTGCTGCAAATACACCCCAAGGAAAATGCTCCCCAAGGGAACCTGAGAGTCATCTCAGTTAGGGAGACTTGGGTTTGGGCTTTTGTTGAGAAGGGATTAGGGAAGCAATCCTGCATTGGATACTGTTAGGAAGCAGGAACAGTTGATGTAATTCTGAAAGATCAGCCTTTAGGGTGGGATAGGGGGCCACACAGATCATAGGGTAAAAAAGTGGGAAGTGGACCAAAAAGGAAAATGCTGCCCATGTATCCTCTCCAAAATAACTATTAGAGAAAGTCCTTCAGCCAAAGAAAAAAATGAATGAAAAAAGTTAGCTGAAATACAAGGAAGGCATAATATGCTGAACACAGACAGCATCAAGCCAACAAAACCAGTAAAACTTATGGTTAAATGTAATTCTTGATCTTGTGATTGTGGAAAGATTCTTAAATAAATGATCATAGAAAGACATACGCTCCTCATAAGAATTAATACAGAAAGTACTAAAAAGCTGCTAATTGTGTGTACAGAAACATTGACTAAGAACTTTCAAATAATTAAATATGAAAATAGATTGATAGTTAATGCAATTTTTAAGAGAAAGTATGTTAACTAGGTATTTTTAGGAAGAAATTTGTGTTGTTTAAAAGTCAAGAACTGTTATATACTGGCAAAAAAACAGACATGATAGATCAATAGAACAGGATAGAGAGCTCAGAAATAAACCCATGCACTTATGGTCAATTAATCTACAACAAAGGAGGAAAGAATACACACTAGAGAAAAGACAGTCTCTTTAATACATGGTGCTGGGAACTGGACATTTAAAACAATGAAATTTGAACATTCTTTAACACCATATACAAGAATAAACTCAAAGTGCTTTAAAAATCCAAATGTAAGACAGGATACCATAAAACTCCTAGAGGAAAACATAGGCAGAACACTTCTTTGACATAAATTGCAGGGATATACTTTTTTTGATCCACCTCCTAAAGTAAAGGAAATAAAAGCAAAAATAAACAAATGGGACCTAATGAAACTTCAAAGCTTTTGCACAGCAAAGGAAACCATTGACAAAATGAAAACAACCTACTGAATGTGAGAAAATATTTGCAAATTATTTGATCGATAAGGCATTAATATTCAACACACATAAACAGCTCATAAAACACAACATCAGAAAAACAAACAACCAGATTAAAAAGTGGGCAGAAGACCTGAATAGACATTTTTCCAAAAGGAAATGTGGATGGCCAACAGGCACATGAAAAGATGCTCAACATCACTAAACATCAGGGAAATGCAAATCAAAACCACAATGAGATATCACCTCATATCTGTCAGAATGGCTATCATCAAAAAGTACACAGATAACAAATGTTGGCAAGGATGTGGATAAAAGGGAAGACTTGTACACAGTTGGCGATAATGTCAATTGGTGCAGTCACTGTGGAACACAGTATGGAGGTTCCAGGAATTCCACTCCTGGGTATATATCCGAAAAAAACCGGAAACACTAACTCGAAAAGGTACATGCACCCCAATGTTCATAGCAACATTATTTACAATTGCCAAGATATGACAGCAATGTAAGTGTCCATCAACAGATGAATGTATACACACCACATCTCAGCCATAAAAAAGAATGAAATTTTGCCATTTGCAGCAACATGGATAGACTTGGAAGGCATTATACTAAGTGAAATTCGACAGAGAAGGACAAATACTGTATGATATCATTTATGTGTGGGATCCAAAAAATACAACAAAATAGTGAATATAACAGAAAAGAAGCAGACTCACAGATATAGAGAACAAACTAGTGGTTACCAGTGGGGAGGGAGAGTCAACACAGGAATAGGGGAATAAGGCTACAAGGATGTATTGTACAACATGGGGAATATAGTCTATATTTTGTAATAACTGTAAATGGAGTGTAACCTTTAAAATTATATAAAAAATAAAAATTAAAAAAGTCAAGAACCCTCTTAGATAGCCTCTTCCACCAGAGAGCAGACAGCAGAAGCAAGAAGAATTACAATCCTGCAGCCTGTGGAACAAAAACCACATTCACAGAAAGATAGACAAGATGAAAAGGCAGAGGGCTATGTACCAGATGAAGGAACAAGATAAAACCCCAGAAAAACAACTAAATGAAGTGGAGATAAGCAACCTTCCAGAAAAAGAATTCAGAATAATGATAGTGAAGATGATCCAAGACCTCAGAAAAAGAATGGAGGCAAAGATCGAGAAGATGAAAAAAATGTTTAACAAAGACCTAGAAGAATTAAAGAACAAACAAAGGGATGAACAATACAAAAACTGAAATGAAAACTACACTAGAAGGAATCAATAGCAGAATAACTGAGGCAGAAGAACGGATAAGTGACCTGGAAGACAGAATGGTGGAATTCACTGCTGCTGAACAGAATAAAGATAAAAGAATGAAAAGAAATGAAGACAGCCTAAGAGACTTCTGGGACAACATTAAACACAACAACATTCGCATTATAGAGGTCCCAGAAGGAGAAGAGAGAGAGAAAGGACTCAAGAAAATATTTGAAGAGATTATGGTCGAAAATTTCCCTAACATGGGAGAGGAAATAGCCACCCAAGTCCAGGAAGCACAGAGAGTCCTATACAGGATAAACCCAAGGAGAAACACGCCAAGACACATAATAATCAAATTGGCAAAAATTAAAGACAAAGAAAAATTATTGAAAGCAGCAAGGGAAAAATGACAACATTCAAGGGAACTTGCATAAGGTTAACAGCTGATTTCTCAGCAGAAACTCTACAAGCCAGAAGGGAGTGGCATGATATACTTAAAGTGATGAAAGGGAAGAACCTATAACCAAGATTACTCTACCCAGCAAGGATCTCATTCAGATTCGATGGAGAAATCAAAAGCTTTACAGACAAGCCAAAGCTAAGAGAATTCAGCACCACCAAACCAGTTGTACAACTGATGCAAAAGGAACTTCTCTAAGTAGGAAACACAAGAGAAGAAAAGGACCTACAACACCAAACTCAAAACAATTAAGAAAATGGTCATAGGAACATACATATCAATAATTACCTTAAATGTGAATGGATTAAATGCTCCCGCCAAACAACACAGACTTGCTGAATGGATACAAAAACAAGACCCATCTATATGCTGTCTACAAGAGACCCACTTCAGACCTAGGGACACATAGAGACTGAAAGTGAGGGGATGGAAAAAGATATTCCATGCAAATGGAAATCAAAAGAAAGCTGGAGTAGCAATGCTCATATCAGATAAAACAGACTTTAAAATAAAGAATGTTACAAGAGACAAGGAAAGACACTACATAATGATCAAGGGATCAATCCAAGAAGAAGATATAACAATTATACATATATATGCACCCAACATAGGAGCACCTCAATACATAAGGCAACTGCTAACAGCTATAAAAGAGGAAATCAACAGTAACACAATAATAGTGGGGGACTTTAACACTTCACTTACACCAATCGACAGATCATCCAAAATGAAAATAAAGAAGGAAACAGAAGCTTTAAATGACACAATAGACCAGATAGATTCAATTGATATTTATAGGGCATTCCATCCAAAAACAGCAGATTACACTTTTTTTCTGAAGTGTGCATGGAACATTCTCCAAGATAGATCACATTTTGGGTCACAAATCAAGCCTCAGTAAATTTAAGAAAATTGAAATCATATCAGGCATCTTTTCTGACCACAACCGTATGAGATTAGAAATGAATTACAGGGAAAAAAACATAAAAAACACAAACACATGGAGGCTAAACAATACGTTACTAAATAACCAAGAGATCACTGAAGAAGTCAAAGAGGAAAACAAAAAATACCTAGAGACAAATGACAATGAAAACACTACGATCCAAAACCTATGGGATGCAGCAATAGCAGTTCTAAGAGGGAAGTTTATAGCTATAAAAGCCTACCTCAAGAAACAAGAAAAATCTCAAATAAACAATCTAACCTACACCTAAAGGAGCTAGAGAAAGAAGAACAAACAAAACCCAAAGTTAGCAGAAGGAAAGAAATCATAAAGATCAGAGCAGAAAGAAATGAAATAGAAACAAAGAAAACAATAGCAAAGATCAATAAAGCTAAAAGCTGGTTATTTGAGAAGATAAATAAAATTGATAAACCATTAGCTAGACGTATCAAGAAAAAGAGGTAGAAGACTCAAATCACTAAAATTAGAAATGAAAAAGGAAGAGTTACAACAGACACTTCAGAAATACAAAGCATCCAAAGAGACTACTAAAAGCAACTCTATGTCAATAAAATGGACAATCTGGAAGAGATGGACAAATTCTTAGAAAGGTATGACCTTCCCAGACTGAACCAGGGAGAAATAGAAAATATGAACAGACCAATGACAAGTAATGAAATTGAAACTGTGATTAAAAATCTTCCAACAAACAAAAGTCCAGGACGAGATGGTTAGAGAAGAGCTAACACCCATCCTTCTCAAACTCTTCCAAAAAATTGCAGAGGAAGGAACACTCCCGAACTCATTCTATGAGGCCACCATCACCCTGATACCAAAACCAGACGAAGGCACTACAAAAAAAGAAAATTACAGACCAATATCACTGGTAGATGCAAAAATCCTCAACAAAATACCAGCAAACAGAATCCAACAACACATTAAAAGGATCATACACCATGATCAAGTGGGATTTAACCCAGGGATGCAAGGATTCTTCAATATACGCAAATCAATCCATGTGATACACCATATTAACAAATTGAAGAATAAAAATCATATGATCATCTCAATAGATGCAGAAAAAGCTTTTGACAAAATTCAACACCCATTTATGATAAAAACTCTCCAGAAAGTGGGCATAGAGGGAACCTACCTCAACATAATAAAGGCCATATACGGCAAACCCACAGCAAACATCATTCTCAATGGTGAAAAACTGAAAGCATTTTCCCTAAGATCAGGAACAAGACAAGGATGTCCACTCTCACCGCTCTTATTCAACATAGTTTTGGAAGTCCTAGCCACAGCAATCAGAGAAGAGAAAGAAATAAAACAAATACAAATTGGAAAAGAAGAAGTAAAACTGTCACTGTTTGCAGATG